>NC_034177.2:79640284-79839896 GCF_002021735.2 Oncorhynchus kisutch | reverse complement strand
AGAGAGAGAGGAGATGGAGAGAGAGAGAGAGAGGAGAGGGAGAGAGAGAGAGAGAGGAGAGAGAGAGAGAGAGAGGAGAGGAGAGAGAGAGAGAGAGAGGAGAGACAGATAGAGAGGAGAGACGGAGAGAGAGAGAGGAGAGACGGAGAGGGAGAGACGGAGAGACGAGGAGAGGGAGAGACGGAGAGACCGAGAGAGAGGAGAGACCGAGAGAGAGGAGAGGCAGAGAGAGGAGAGGGAGAGACAAAGGGAGAGGAGAGGGAGAGACAGAGCGAGATGGAGAGAGGAGAGGGAGAGGAGAGAGAGAGACAGAGAGAGAGGAGATGGAGAGACCGAGAGAGAGGAGAGGCAGAGACAGGGAGAGACAGAGGGAGAGACAGAGAGAGAGGAGAGGGAGAGGAGAGAGAGGAGAGACGGAGAGGAGAGAGAGAAGAGGGAGAGACCGATAGGGAGGAGAGATAGAGATGAGAGAGGGAGAGACAGACAGAGAGAGAGGAGAGGAGAGGAGAGGAGAGGAGAGGAGAGGAGAGGAGAGGGAGAGACAGGGAGAGGAGAGGCAGAGACAGAGAGAGGAGAGGCAGAGACAGAGAGAGAGGAGAGGGACTGAGAGAGAGGAGAGGGAGAGACGGAGAAACGGAGAGACAGAGACAGACAGAGAGACAGAGAGAGAGGAACTGAGAGAGGGGAGAGACAGAGAGAGAGGAGAGGGAGAGGACAGAGCGACAGAGAGAGAGGAACTGAGAGACAGAGAGAGAGGAGAGGGAGAGACAGAGACAGAGAGAGAGCAACTGAGAGAGGAGAGAGAGACAGAGAGAGGGACTGAGAGAGAGGAGAGGCAGAGAGAGAAATAATACGAGGGAGGTTTGAGGGACAGAGAGATACACAATCAATGCCAGAAGCAGAGTGTGTAGCTGACAAATGGAGAAAGACCAGTTGATGAAAGGGTGATGATCAGGCTGGATCATTACCATGACTCTTTTTTTTGGGGGGGGGCGCTGTCGTGTGTGTGCATGCGTACAACAGACCTGTGGCTGACGAATGGGGGTGGATTGTTTTTGGATTTGATTTTCAAACCTGATATCTGTGGGTTCGCTTTGATAATCCGCTGATGATCTCTGTATTACTGATTTAGTCTTCTTCATCCTACACTGCCATAACATAAGATGATACCTGTCACCGCAGACCTAGATACCATATAAGAGGACTATACATGTGAATACAACATGTCTCTGTGCATCACAATATCTGTTCCAGTAGTGCTTTGAAATAGAATGAGAACAGAGATTCTGTCAGGAGAATTCTTGAGATTAAGAATGAATAATAATGTCAACGAGCACTGCACAGCTGATTCAAATGGATTTATTTTATTTATTTATTTATCTGTTATTTTACCAGGTAAGTTGCCTGAGAACATGTTCTCATTTGCAGCAACGACCTGGGGAATAGTTACAGGGGAGAGGAGGGGGATGAATGAGCCAATTGTAAACTGGGGATTATTAGGTGACCGTGATGGTTTGAGGGCCAGATTGGGAATTTAGCCAGGACACCGGGGTTAACACCCCTACTCTTACGATAAGTGCCATGGGGTCTTTAATGACCTCAGAGAGTCAGGACACCCGTTTAAATTCCCATCCGAGAGACGGCACCCTACACAGGGCAGTGTCCCCAATCACTGCCCTGGGGCATTGGGATATTTTTAGACCAGTGGAAAGAGTGCCTCCTACTGGCCCTCCAACACCACTTCCAGCAGCATCTGGTCTCCCATCCAGGGACTGACCAGGACCAACCCTGCTTAGCTTCAGAAGCAAGCCAGCAGTGGTAATAACTAACTCTTCATCAAGCTTTGATCATTTCAATCAACTGTGTAGTGCTGGGGCGAAAACCTAAACGTGCCCCCGGGGATGGGGCCCAGGACTGACTTAGGGAAACGCTGATCTAGAAACCATGAAGAAAAAACTTCATGCCGCCTTAGTCTTCCTCTACTTACCATATGGTCTCTATACTCGTGATGCCGACCTACAGAGGAGGTGTTAACTGTAGGGTTTTAGCATTGAGCAAAACATATTTTAAACTGTTTTATTTCACTTTTATTTTTAACCAGGAGGGCCAGTTGAGACTAGTTCTCATTTACAACTGTGACCTGGCCAAGATAAAGCAAAGCAGTGACACAAAAACAACAACACAGAGTTACACACGGGATAAACCAACGTTCAGTCAATAACACAATAGAATAATCTGTATACAGTGTGTGCAAAGGAAGTAAGGCAATAAATAGGCCAATATTGGCGAAGTAATTACAATTTAGCAATTAACACTGGAGTGATATATGTGCACATGAGGATGTGCAAGTAGAAATACTGGTGTGCAAAAGAGCAGAAAAACAAATATGGGGATGAGGTAGGTAGTTGGTTGGATGGGCTATTTACATATGGGCTGTGTACAACTGCAATGATCGGTAAGCTGCTCTGACAGCTGACGTTTATAGTTAGTGAGGGAGATAGTAGTCCCCAACTTCAGTTATTTTTACAATTCGTTCCAGTCATTGGCAGCAGAGAACTGGAAGGAAAGGTGGCCAAAGAGGTGTTGGCTTTGGGGGTGATCAGTGAGATATACCTGCTGGAGCGTGTGCTTCGGGTGGGTGTTACTATGGTGACCAGTGAGCTGAGATAATTATTATTGTGTGGTCCCCTCCCCATGCATCTGATAGAAACCTACAGAGGAGGTATTAACTTTAGCCACATGCTCAATGCAACCACAACCTCTGTTTGAACATTCTTATGCGGTAATGCACCTACAGTAAAATGCTTGTTTGCTCTCCACCATTAGACACTGAAGATGCAGAAAACAAAAGAACACGCCCACATTGAGAGAGCGCAGCCCCTTGAAGGTCCTGCCCCTGCACCTGAGCACATTGAGAGAGCGCAGCCCCTTGAAGGTCCTGCCCCTGCACCTGAGCACATTGAGAGAGTGCAGCCCCTTGAAGGTCCTGCCCCTGCACCTGAGCACATTGAGAGAGTGCAGCCCCTTGAAGGTCCTGCCCCTGCACCTGAGCAGTGTGGCTCTGTAATAGGCATTATTTGATGCCCCTGTATTTACCTCAATGAGCAGATGCTCTGAACCAGGGGTGTCAAACTCATTCTGTGGAGGGCCTAGTGTCTGCAGGGTTTTCTTTATTCTATGGTGTAAAGGTGTTTGCAACAATTGGATGTGCGGGTGGGTAAGAAGGATAAAAAATCAATAAAATATCATACAAACTATCAAAAAATTAATTAACTGAACAAAATCAACCTGCTTTTCTGTGAGAAAAAAACCCCAAAACAATTATAATCAGGTCAGAAGGACATTTCCTAGCAACAGTAGTCCTTGCACTGCTTCTGCCATGAAGTCTTGTTGCCCTAAAAACTTCTCGGCTGTAGATATGATGTCCAACTTCTTAGACACTTATGCTGTATAATCAATCACTGTGACTATAAATACTACATAATTCCCCTTCACAATGATTGTATGCAGAACACTTGATTGACTTTAAACATTAGTAACTGGTTGTAATGCATCCATCGCCATGTCTTGTTCAACACTGTGGCCTCTTGCCCCTTCAACTCTCTTCATCTCCTCCACATAGGAGATCTGCTGTACAGCCCTGATCCTTGACATCTCGACCTCTTTCGCCCTAACAGGGCAGTTGCAATATTTTCCATTCACAGATTCTTCAATACTATACTTCTCCTGTCTGCAAACATTTCACAATTCCCACACTATAATGGTTTGGGCAGAACTGCATATTAATGCCCATCATTTTGTTGGACTAGCAGGTGTCCACATACTTTTGGTCATGTAGTGTATCAACAGAGAAACCCTTTTTAACCACATTTTACTATCCATTTAATGGTATGTATTAATAAGCCTAAACAACAAGGATATTGATGGAGAATATTGGAAGCCATGTTTCAAAAGGTTAGGTTGACCTAATACTGCCTGCAAGAGATTGTTCCAGAAAGGCTATTATAATTCTGCAAGAGATGCACTAGAAATTGTGTTTAAAGACTGTTTGCAGAAGATTTTCAGTAGTGGAGTGTATTTCTACTGCCAAAGTTGTACACTAATACTTTTTATACACTTTTTACTTGCCATTTGCATTTAATATTGTGGCTATATTTTGAGTTGAGGGTTAATAAAGTTGCTTTTAAATGTTCATTATCATTGTTAGTTTCTTTCTGTATCTCTTACCACACACTTTAGCCTCCATCACATGCTCCTTTATTTAACCTGGCATTTCAATGAAGAGCACATGTATTATTTACAAGGCTGCCTGGGCCTTCACACCTGGGCCTAACACACCTCATACACACAGGTAAGACTCACAGTCAACAGTTTGGACTACCAACATCATATGCTTATTGTTTGGCTAAATACTCAAACATCAGATATTGTTCACCAAACAAGGTAGTTTTGTAGAACTGCACACTACCACAATCTTACATTTGAATGAGTATTGTCTGGCTAACGACTGAATAGTGATGTGCATGTCAAATCAAATTTATTTATATAGCCCTTCGTACATCAGCTGATATCTCAAAGTGCTGTACAGAAACCCAGCCTAAAACCCCAAACAGCAAGCAATGCAGGTGTAGAAGCACGGCTATACAAAGGCTATACAGTGGCAAGTTTAGGTTTGATTTATTCACACTAAAGAAAAGAAGTGAAAGACAAAACAGTGCAGATATAAACTGGTAAAACAGTGTGCAGGTGAGGTTGGAAGCCTAAAAGGGCTGATATGAAAACTACACCACAAATCTATGTACAAAAAAAATAGTTAATTCAGTCAAATAAAGCATATTAATTATAATTGTACATGATAAACTCAAAGTGTGTGTGCGTGTATGAGTATTTGTAGATGGAAGCGCATAATTGACTTGCATTGATGTGGTAAATAAGATATTTTGTTTCTTTAAAAAAGGTGCAGATGGAGCCAGGTAATTAGAGGATGTGGCTAGTCTTGCAAATGTCTTTTGTATGATGAGTAGTTTATGTACAGTACATTTGTTACGTTACAGCCTTATTCTAAAATGGATGAAATATTTTTTTTACTCAACAATCTACACACCCCATAATTACAAAGTAAAAACAGGAATTTTGAAAATTTTGCAAATGTATTCAAAATAAAAAACAGAAATACCTTATTTACATAAATATTCAGACCCTTTGCTTTGAGACTCGAAATTGAGCTCAGGTGCATCCTGTTTCCATTGATCATCCTTGATGTTTCTACAACTTGATTGGAGTCCACCTGTGGTAAATTCAATTGATTGGACATGATTTGGAAAGGCACACCCCTGTCTATATAAGGTCCCACAGTTGACATTCCACGTCAGAGCAAATGCCAAGCCATGAGGTCGAAGGAATTGTCCGTAGAGCTCCGAGACAGGATTGTGTCCAGGTACAGATCTGGGGAAGGGTACCAAAACATTTCTGCAGCATTGAAGGTCCCCAAGAACACAGTGGCCTCCATTATTCTTAAATTGAAAAAGTTTGGAACCACTAAGACTCTTCCTAGAGCTGGCTGCCCAGTCAAACTGAGCAATCGGGGGAGAAGGGCCTTGATCAGGGAGGTGAAGAAGAAGCCGATGGCCCATCTGACAGAGCTCCAGAGTTCCTCTGTGGAGATGGGAGAACCTTCCAGAAGGTCAACACTCTATGCAGTACTCCACCAAACAGGCCTTTATGGTAGTGTGGCCAGATGGAAGCCACTCCTCAGTAAAACATTTGGGGGGAAAGGTATTTAAAGGTATGAGCTCTGCTTAGTTTTTTTTGCGCAGACTTATGAAGTGTGTACAGCCTATCAGGATAAGGTAAGACCCAGATGCAGACCGTGTCAAAGTAACAATGTTTATTACAGTACAGAGGCAAAGGTACAGGACGGCAGGCTCAGGGTCAGGTCAGGCAGAGGTCAGAAATCCATATGGGGCAAAGGTACAGGACGGCAGTCAGGGGCATGCAGAGTGGTCAGCAGGTGGGTTCAGGGTCAGGACAGGTAAGGGTCAAAAACCAGGAGGGTGAGAAAAAGAGAAGCTGGGAAAAGACAGGAGCTGACAGGACAACGCTGGTAAGCTTGACAAACAAGATGAACTGTCAATAGACAAACAGAAAACATAAGTACACAGGTTAATGGGGAAGATGGGCGACACCTGGGGAGGGTGGAGACAAGCACAAAGACAGGTGAAACAGATCAGGTGTGACAGTACCCCCCCCCCCTCTCTCTCTCTCTACCTGGGCACATACCTGGTTGACCGGGGTGCCAGCGGTGGAAGTCGGCGATGAGGGCTGGGTCCAGGATGTCTCTAGCGGGGACCCAGCACCTCTCCTCCGGGCCATAACCCTCCCAGTCAACCAGGTACTGGAAACCCCTGCCCCATGGTCGAACCCTCAGGAGGCGTCTCATTGTGTACGCCGGATGGCCGTCGACGACGCGGGGAGGAGGGGTGGGCCTGGAAATGGAAGACAAGGAACTGTGAGACACAGGCTTGATACGGGATACATGAAAGGTGGGGTGTATACAAAAGATACGGGGCAACAGAAGATGAACAGCAGAGGGACTAATGACCTTGGCGATGGGGAAAGGGCTGATAAACCGGGGGGGAAGGTTTGCGAGACTCCATACCTTCTGCCCGAGATGATACCAGGGAGCCGGGGTCTGATAGCGATCTGCTTGTCGTCGATACCTGGAGGTGGTCTTGAGGAGGGCCGACCGGGCTCTCCTCCAGGTACAATGACAGCGCCGGACAAACATCTGGGCAGAAGGGATGCCGACCTCCTCTTCCTGCTTAGGGAAGAGCGGGGGCTGATACCACAGAGGACCCTCGAAGGAAGATAGAGCAGGGAAGAGTGGCAGAGCAGGGAAGAGTGTTGCGTACATATTCAACCCACACAAGCTGCTGGCTCCAAGTGGTTCGGTTGGCTGCGACCAGGCAGCACAGGGTGGTCTCGAGGTCCTGGTTGGCTCGCTCCGACTGGTCAATGGAATGGGGGTGGAACCCGGAGGACAGGCTGGCCGACGACCAAGTGAGGGTGCAGAACACCTTCCATTGGGATGAGAACTGAGGACCCGGTCAGAGACCATTTCCACAGGCAGTCCATGGATCCGGAAGACATGCTGCACCATGACCTGGGCCATCTCTTTGGCAGAGAGTAGTTTGGAGAGAGGAAGGAAGTGGGCGGCTTTGGAGAACCGATCCACCATGGTCAGGATGGCGGTGTTGCCTTCAGACGGGGGAAGACCCGTGACAAAGTCCAGGGAGATGTGAGACCAGGGACGGTGGGGGACAGGCAGAGGTTGGAGTAGACCAGCCGGAGCTTGCAGAGGAGTCTTGTTCTGTGCATAAACTGTGCAAGCAGCGATGAATGAGGACACGTCCGAGACCATGGTAGATGAACGGATGTTCCGCTCACTCCAGCCAGTGCCTCCATTCCTCCAACGCCATCTTCACCACGAGAAGCTCCCGATTCCCCACATCGTAGTTACTTTCCGTGGCATTGAGGCGATGGGAAAATAAGATGTAGGGATGTAGCTTGAAGTCAAAGGCAGAACACTGGGATAGGACAGCCCCCACCCCGATGTCTGAAGCATCGGGCTCCACCACGAACTGACAAGATGGGTCCGGATGAACCAGGATGGGAGATGTGGTGAAGCGATGTTTGAGGTCCCAGAATCCTCGGTCCGCAGCTGGGGACCATGTGAATGGAACATTGGGCGAGGTGAGTGCTGACGGGGGAAGCCAGGGTGCAGCTTCCCAGGATTAAGTGGAAATAGAAATTGGTGAACACCAGGAAACGTTGCAGCTCCACCCTGGACGTAGGCTGAGGCCAATCCATCATTGCTCCTACCTTCCTGTGATCCATCTGGACACTCCCAGCAGAGATGATGTAACCCAGAAAAACTATGGTGAAGCGATGGAACTCATACTTCTCCGCCTTCACAAACAGCTGATTCTCCAGAAGGCGTTGAAGGACCTGCCGGACGTGGAGCACGTGTTCTTGAGGGGAGTGGGAGAAGACGAGGATGTCATCAATGTAGACGAAGACGAACCGGTTTAATATGTTGCAGAAAACATAATTCACCAGAGCCTGGAACACCGCAGGGGCGTTGATGAGGCCAAAGGGCATGACCAGATACTCGTAGTGGCCACTGGCCGTGTTGAAGGCGGTCTTCCACTCGTCTCCCTCTCGTATCCGCACCAGGTGGTAGGCGTTCCATAGATCCAGCTTGGAAAACAGTGGCCCCCTGGAGTGGCTCGAAGGCCGAGAAGATGATTAGTAGCAGGTAACGGTTCTTAACCGTAATGTCATTGAGTCCCCGGTAGTCAATGCACAGGAGCAGGGTCTTGTCCTTTTTCTCCACAAAGACGAATCCTACGCCGGCATGAGAGGAAGAGTGAGGGATAAATCCTAGCTAGGGAGTCCCCAATGTAGGTATCCATAGCCTTGGTCTCCGGTCCCGACAGAGTACAGACGTCCCCGGGGCGGCGTTGTGCTAGGGAGAAGGTCAATCCCGCAGTCATAGGGTCGGTGCGGCGAAAGCGAAGTGGTCCGGGCCTTGCTGAACACCTCCCGGAGGTCCTGGTACTTCGCGGGAATGGGGAAGAGGTCGGGGCACCTTCCGAGCCCCCAGGAAGACGTCCCGGGGCAGGTTGGGCTGACTTCAGGCAATGGGCGTGGCAGAACGGACTCCAGCCAATGATGGCACCAGTAGACCAGTTAATGAGGGGATTGGGTCGTTGGAGCCAGGAGAATCCCAATACCACGGGAATCAGAGGGGACTTGATGAGCGGGAACTGGATAGCCTCGTTGTGGTTCCCTGATACTCGTAGGTGGACGGGAGTGGTGTTGTGGGTGACTTGTACATATTGAAGATATTGGATAACTGTCCACATTTACTTTTCGTCAGCCAACAAGATGAGAAGTGTAGCATGCGCACATGGTAGTAGGCTATAAGTGGGAATGTTCCACACCGTTATCAAAAGTGACCACAAATACAATTATGCATGTAATGCTTTTATTATAAAGCTGCATTTTTATGGTGAAAATGATCTTCCCCAAACTTGAAACTCATGTACTGTTTATGTCTGCCAGTTAGGCTCTACACCTCTTGTAAATCGGATTGTGTTATTTGGCTACTTTAGTTACAAACTTTACCAAAACATATAGGTCTATGGGCTAGGCCACATGAGGTGTGAGACTAACCTTATTAAAACATATAGGCCTATGGGCTAGGCCACATGAGGTGTGAGACTAACCTTACTAAAACATATAGGCCTATGGGCTAGGCTACATGAGGTGTGAGACTAACCTTATTAAAACATATAGGCCTATGGGCTAGGCCACATGAGGTGTGAGACTAACCTTACTAAAACATATAGGCCTATGGGCTAGGCCACATGAGGTGTGATACTAACCTTACTAAAACATATAGGCCTATGGGCTAGGCCACATGAGGTGTGAGACTAACCTTACTAAAACATATAGGCCTATGGGCTAGGCCACATGAGGTGTGATACTAACCTTACTAAAACATATAGGCCTATGGGCTAGGCCACATGAGGTGTGATACTAACCTTACTAAAACATATAGGCCTATGGGCTAGGCCACATGAGGTGTGATACTAACCTTACTAAAACATATAGGCCTATGGGCTAGGCTACATGAGGTGTGATACTAACCTTACCAAAACATATAGGCCTATGGGCTAGGGTACATGAGGTGTGATACTAACCTTACCAAAACATATAGGCCTATGGGCTAGGCTACATGAGGTGTGATACTAACCTTACCAAAACATATAGGCCTATGGGCTAGGGTACATGAGGTGTGATACTAACCTTACCAAAACATATAGGCCTATGGGCTAGGCTACATGAGGTGTGATACTAACCTTACCAAAACATATAGGCCTATGGGCTAGGCTACATGAGGTGTGATACTAACCTTACCAAAACATATAGGCCTATGGGCTAGGCTACATGAGGTGTGATACTAACCTTACCAAAACATATAGGCCTATGGGCTAGGCTACATGAGGTGTGATACTAACCTTACCAAAACATATAGGCCTATGGGCTAGGCTACATGAGGTGTGATACTAACCTTACCAAAACATATAGGCCTATGGGCTAGGCTACATGAGGTGTGATACTAACCTTACCAAAACATATAGGCCTATGGGCTAGGCTACATGAGGTGTGATACTAACCTTACCAAAACATATAGGCCTATGGGCTAGGCCACATGAGGTGTGATACTAACCTTACCAAAACATATAGGCCTATGGGCTAGGCCACATGAGGTGTGATACTAACCTTACCAAAACATATAGGCCTATGGGCTAGGGTACATGAGGTGTGATACTAACCTTACCAAAACATATAGGCCTATGGGCTAGGCCACATGAGGTGTGATACTAACCTTACTAAAACATATAGGCCTATGGGCTAGGCCACATGAGGTGTGATACTAACCTTACCAAAACATATAGGCCTATGGGCTAGGCCACATGAGGTGTGATACTAACCTTACCAAAACATATAGGCCTATGGGCTAGGCCACATGAGGTGTGATACTAACCTTACCAAAACATATAGGCCTATGGGCTAGGCCACATGAGGTGTGATACTAACCTTACCAAAACATATAGGCCTATGGGCTAGGCCACATGAGGTGTGATACTAACCTTACTAAAACATATAGGCCTATGGGCTAGGCCACATGAGGTGTGATACTAACCTTACTAAAACATATAGGCCTATGGGCTAGGCCACATGAGGTGTGATACTAACCTTACTAAAACATATAGGCCTATGGGCTAGGCCACATGAGGTGTGAGACTAACCTTACTAAAACATATAGGCCTATGGGCTAGGCCACATGAGGTGTGAGACTAACCTTACTAAAACATATAGGCCTATGGGCTAGGCCACATGAGGTGTGAGACTATGATTAGAAAAAGTTGCACAAAAAAAAGGCATTGTTTCTTATCACAAGTGATAATATAGAATTCACAAGTGACAGGCTAATATTGTCACCCATCAGACTATTCTTGATTTAATCTTGTATTTATTTACATATACAGTCGTGGCCAAAAGTTGAGAATGACACATTAATTTTCACAAAGTCTGCTGCCTCAGTTTGTATGATGGCAATTTCCATATTCTCCAGAATGTTATGAAGAGTGATCAGATGAATTGCAATTAATTGCAAAGTCCCTCTTTGCCATACAAATGAACTGAATCCCCAAAAAACTGTTCCACTGCATTTCAGCCCTGCCACAAAAGGACCAGCTGACATCATGTCAGTGATTCTCTCGTTAACACAGGTGTGAGTGTTGATGAGGACAAGGCTTCAAAAGGAGGGTGGTGCTTGGAATCATTGTTCTTCCTCTGTCAACCATGGTTACCTGCAAGGAAACACCTGCTGTCATCATTGCTTTGCACAAAAAGGGCCAGGATATTGCTGCCAGTAAGATTGCACCTAAATCAACCTTTTATCGGACCATCAAGAACTTCAAGGAGAGCAGTTCAATTGTTGTGAAGAAGGCTTCAGGGTGCCTAAAAAAGACCAGCAAGCGCCAGGTCCGTCTCCTAAAGTTGATTCAGCTGCGGGATCGGGGCACCACCAGTGCAGAGCTTGTTCAGGAATGGCAGCAAGCAGGTGTGAGTGCATCTGCACGCACAGCTCGGCGAAGACTTTTGGGGATGGCCTGGTGTCAAGAAGGGCAGGAAAGAAGCCACTTATCTCCAGGAAAAACATCAGGGACAGACTGATATTCTGCAAAAGGTACAGGGATTGGACTGCTGAGGACTGGGGTAAAGTCATTTTCTCTGATGAATCCCCTTTCCAAATGTTCAGTGCATCCGGAAATAAGCTTGTCCGGAGAAGACAAGGTGAGCGCTAGCATCAGTCCTGTGTCATGCCAACAGTAGAGCATCCTGAGACCATTCATGTGTGGGGTTGCTTCTCAGCCAAGGGAGTGGGCTCACTCACAATTATGCCTAAGAACACAGCCATGAATCCTCCGAGAGCAACTTCTCCCAACCATCCAGGAACAGTTTGGTGATAAACAATGCCTTTTCCAGCATGATGGAGCACCTTGCCATAAGGAAAAAGTGTTAACTAAGTGGCTCGGGGAACAAAACATCAATATTTTGGGTCCATGGCCAGGAAACTCCCCCGACTTTAATCCCATTGAGATCTTGTGGTCAATCCTCTAGAGGTGGGGACAAACAAAAACCCACAAATTCTGACAAACTCCAAGCATCGATTATGCAAGAATGGGCTGCCATTAGTCAGGATGTGGCCCAGAAGTTAATTGACAGCATGCCAGGGCGGGTGGCAGAGGTCTTGAAAAAGAAGGGTCAACACTGCAAATATTGACTCTTTGCATGAACTTCATGTAATTGTCAATAAAAGCCTTTGGCACTTATGAAATGCTTGTAATTATACTTCAGTATTCCATAGTAACATCTGACAAAAATATCTAAAGACACAGAAGCAGCAAACTTTGTGGAAATTCATATTTGTGTCATTATCAAAACTTTTGGCCACGACTGTACTAAATAATATATGTGTGAAATTTGTTTTGATTTAGAATGGACCATTATTATTATCATCTCGAAAAATATACGTCGTCAATGCACTTAAATAGGGCATGGAGGACGCTTTTCCCGTGGTTCATTTTCATGCCAGCCAAGTAGGCTATACTCCTGTTGTATAAATAAGCAATGTGCATAATATTAGGGAGGTAGAGAAATAAATACAGTAGGCCTAGCCTGTAGAAAGCTGATGGGATCCTCCTATTTTTAGTGAAGACCATCACTGAGTTCTCGGCAATTGCATAGCCTATAGAAATATTGCGCAAAATGAACTCATGGGTTCTTATGAAGTGTTTGATTCGATTTTCGATTACATTTGCATTGATGTCAGAGTGATTCGAGGGACAATAGAGTGCTGAGTACCAGGCAGTTAGCAAGTTTGGTAGGCTACTAATGACCATCAGCAGCTTGGGGAAGACTAATTACCCTGACTAAACGGTCACGTGGAATTTGACTGCCTTCATGATAAACCTGATGATGAAGTTGGTGTCGTACAAAGCCACGCAGTCTAGAACCAAAATGAGTTCTTCGGCTGTCCCCATAAGAGAACCCTTGTATAATGTATAACCATTTCCACAGAGAGTTCTACCTGGAACCAAAAAGGTTTCTTCTATGGGGACAGCCACAGAACCGTTTTGGAACCCTTTTTTCTAAGAGTGTGCCCGTCAGGAAGTCCAGGATCCAGTTGCAGAGGGTGGTGTCCAGACCCAGGGCTCTGAGCTTGGAGGAAACAATAGTGTTGAATGCTGAACTGTAGTCAATGAACAGCATTCTCACAAGTGTTCCTCTTGTCCAGATGTGTTATGGCCATGTGAATAGCGATGGAAATTACATCTCCTTGTCTTTACACAGATGTTGACACCACCAAAGACCCCTGTCAGAAGGTGAAGTGTAGCCGAAACAAGGTGTGTATCGCCCAGGGATACCAGAGGGCTGTGTGTGTCAACCGCAAGAAGCTCGAGCACAGGTGAGTGTGTGTAGATTGGTCTCACACCCCATTCAATGGTAATTCTAAGGTTGCGAAGGTTAGTGAATTAAATTATTTTTCTACGGTTAGCTCCCTAACAGTAAAGTGTGTTCTTAATTCATCTCTCCCTCATTACAGCTTGATGTTTAATGATACTGCTGTGTTGCAGACCACAAGAGGCTGCTGAGGGGAGGACGGCTCATAATAATGGCTGGAACGGAGTGACGCTCCAGCCATTACCACGAGCCCGTCCTCCCCAATTAAGGAGCCACCAACCTCCTGTGCTGCAGACAGATGATTAAACACCTGTAGGTGTACTGGTACTGTCCGTCGCTAGCTCTATAAATACCCTGTGGTTGTTGTGATAGGATCCTGTGGATGGATCCTCAGGACATGTCTGTGGATGTGTTAACAGGTAGAAAACCTCCATCAAACTACATTATCACAACACAAGCTTTCACAAAAATAGAATATAAATATATAGATTTATACTGAGGTGAATATCGAAGCCGAACTGATGTCCCCAACACAATTCACTGTAATGTTGCTAGTGTGAAGAACATTGAACAAAAATATAAATGCAACATGTAAAGTGTTGGTCCCATGTTTCATGAGCTGAAATAAAAGATCCCAGAAATGTTCTCAAATTTTGTGCAGAAATTTGTTTACATTCCTGTTAGTAAGCATTTCTCCTTTACCAAGATAAGCCAGGTGGGACGCTAGCCAACATGTCAGAATTCCAAAAGGCTTTTCGGCAAAAGCAAACGATGCTATTATCTGAGGGTAGCACCTCTGTAAACAAAGAGATAAAGCATATTTCAACCCTGCAGGCGCGACACGAAAAGCAGAAATAAAAATATAAACCAAGCCTTACCTTTGACAAGCTTCTTTTATTGGCACTCCAATATGTCCCATAAACATCACAAATTGTATTTTTGTTCGATTAATTCTGTCGATATATATCCAAAATGTCAATTTATTTGGCGTGTTTGATCCAGAAAAACACCGGTTCCAACTTGCGCACCGTGACTACAAAATATCTCAAAAGTTACCTGTAAACGTGCCAACACATTTCAAACTACTTTTGTAATACAACTTTAGGTATTTGTTAACGTAAATAATCAATAAAATTGAAGACGGGATGATCTGTGTTCAATACAGGAGGAAAACAAAATGTAGCTAGCTTTTCTGGTCATGCGCCTCTATCTAACAGTACACTTCAAGTGACCCTCGTTCAAGATGGCCGTACTTCTTCATTACACAAAGGGAAAACCTCAACCAATTTCTAAAGACTGGTGACATCCAGTGGATTTCCAGCGATGTCCATCCAGCGATAGGAACTGCAAGAAGGTCCCTTAGAAATCTGGATTCCCAATGAAAACCCATTAAAAAAAGAGTGATTTCAACAACAAAAAATCTGAATGGTTTGTCCTCTGGGTTTCTCCTGCTAAATAAGTTCTGTTATACTCACAGACATGATTCAAACAGTTTTAGAAACTTCAGAGTGTTTTCTATCCAAATCTACTAATAATATGCATATATTATCTTCTGGAGATGATTAGCAGGCAGTTGAATTTGGGCATGCATTTCATCCGGATGTGAAAATACTGCCCCCTGTCACCAAGAAGTTAAACAACATGATCATTACACAGGTGCACCTTGTGCTGGGGACAATAAAAGGCCACTCTAAAATCTGCAGTTTTGACACACAACACAATGCCACAGATGTCTCAAGTTTTGAGGGAGTGTGCAATTGCCATGCTGACTGCAGGAATGTCCACCAGAGCTGTTGCCAGAGTATTTAATGTTAATTTCTCTACCATAACCCGCCTCAGTTTATGGTAGAGCAATTAACATTAAATTCTTTAGCAACAGCTCTGGTGGACATTCCTACAGTCAGCATGCCAAATTATCTTTTTAGAGAATTTGGCAGTTTGTCCAACTGGCCTCACAACCTCAGACAATGTGTAACCACGCCAGCCCACGACTATCCGGCTTCTTCACTTACGAGATCGTCTGAGACCAGCGACCCGGACAGCTGGTGAAACTTAGGAGTATTTCTGTCTGTAATAAATCCCTTTTGTGGGGAAAGGCCCAGCCAATCAGAATGAGTTATCTCCCCAGTGGGTGTTACTACTAGATCACAGACTCTGAACCTGTACCATCTACCTCTTACCTGATCCAGAGGTAGCCTCTGCTGTGTTACTGCCTAGTCATATGAAATCCACAGATTAGGGCCTAATTAATTTATTTCAATTGACTGATTTCCTTATATGAACTGTAACTCAGTAATTGTTGTATGTTGCATTTATATTTTTGTTCAGTATACATTACTGCTGCCACCAAGCCATTGGAAGCAGAACCTCTTTGTCCTCTGTGTCTTAAGTAAAGCAGCCTGCTCAAATACTGTGTGTGTGGTGCGTGTGTTTATGCGCGCACGCTCTGTAGACTGAAGCAGCCTGCCCTGAGGTCTCCTGAAGGAGGATGCCAGCCCTGTCCTTTCTCCTCCTCTGGTCCTGTGTGTGGCTCTGACGGACACAACTACGCCTCCCAGGTACAGCAACACACACACACACACACACACACACACAAAGTGACAAGTCAAAATGTTCTTATATTTATCTCAAATGAGCCTTTATATGAATCGAACTTAGTCATTTAATTTCCCTTTTCAACACATCATTCTCAACAAGGTCAGAGAAGATAACGCATAAATCAATAGAAACACATGGGAGAGATGCGTCACCACAACAACCCTCTGGTCCTCAGTTGCTATTTATCACAGCCCTTTGTCTTTGTGTTGTCTATATCTATGGAGGCTGTCCACACTGTTACCCTCTAACTATATTTGTATATCTCTGGAGGCTGTCCACACTGTTACCCTCTGACTATATTTGTATATCTCTGGAGGCCGTCCACACTGTTAACCTCTTAATGTATCTGTATATCTCTGGAGGCTGTCCACACTGTTAACCTCTTAATGTATCTGTATATCTATGGAGGCCGTCCACACTGTTAACCTCTTAATGTATCTGTATATCTCTGGAGGCTGTCCACACTGTTAACCTCTTACTGTATCTGTATATCTATGGAGGCTGTCCACACTGTTAACCTCTTAATGTATCTGTATATCTATGGAGGCCGTCCACACTGTTAACCTCTTAATGTATCTGTATATCTCTGGAGGCTGTCCACACTGTTAACCTCTTACTGTATCTGTATATCTCTGGAGGCCGTCCACACTGTTAACCTCTTAATGTATCTGTATATCTATGGAGGCTGTCCACACTGTTAACCTCTTAATGTATCTGTATATCTATGGAGGCCGTCCACACTGTTAACCTCTTAATGTATCTGTATATCTATGGAGGCCGTCCACACTGTTAACCTCTTAATGTATCTGTATATCTCTGGAGGCCGTCCACACTGTTAACCTCTTACTGTATCTGTATATCTATGGAGGCCGTCCACACTGTTAACCTCTTAATGTATCTGTATATCTCTGGAGGCCGTCCACACTGTTAACCTCTTACTGTATCTGTATATCTCTGGAGGCTGTCCACACTGTTAACCTCTTAATGTATCTGTATATCTCTGGAGGCCGTCCACACTGTTAACCTCTTAATGTATCTGTATATCTCTGGAGGCTGTCCACACTGTTAACTTCTTACTGTATCTGAAGCATTATGTACAAGCTCTAGATCCAAGAGACACAACAACATTACAGCTGTGTTGTAATTCACTGATAATAAACACAAAACACAGAGATACATAGCCTGATAAGAGGTGTGCGCATGTGTGTGTTTTAGTGTAAATTGGAGCAGCAGGCGTGCCTCACAGGGAAGGAGTTGACTACGAAGTGTTCTGGTCTTTGTCCCTGTCCAACCGCGACCCCAACCAAAGAGACAGAGGTCAAGCATGGTGAGTACACACACACATGCACACACACACACAAACTGCAGTGCTATACAATAACTTTCTCTCTCACTCTCTCTCTCCCTCTATCCCTACCTCTCTCTTTCTCTCTCTCCCCCCCCCCCCCCCCCCATAGAGAGTTGTACAGGGCAGGACCTGTCTGATCTGGGGGACAGGCTGAGGGAATGGTTCCAGCTGCTGCAGGGCAACGCCAAGCTGAACAACAACAGCAGGACTGGAGCCAGTAACACAGCAGAGGCTACCTCTGGATCAGGTAAGAGGTAGATGGTTCAGAATCTGTGATCTACCAGCAACACTCCCAGCTGAGACAGGTATACTCCTCTCCCCACTGCAGGTCGTGGTTCAAACTACGCGCCAACCCTTTAAAAGGTTATCCCACCTTCTCTGTCATTTCATAACTGTCTCAATAAAGTTAACAGACAGTACAGTAGAGTTAGTATAAGGCCAGCACTGCATCAGGTAAGAGTTAAATAGGGCCAGCACTGGATCAGGTAAGAGTTCAATAGGGCCAGCACTGCATCAGGTAATAGTTAAATAGGGCCAGCACTGCATCAGGTAAGAGTTCAATAGGGCCAGCACTGCATCAGGTAAGAGTTCAATAGGGCCAGCACTGCATTAGGTAAGAGTTCAATAGGGCCAGCACTGCATCAGGTAAGAGTTCAATAGGGCCAGCACTGCATCAGGTAAGAGTTCAATAGGGACAGCACTGCATCAGGTAAGAGTTCAATAGGGCCTGCACTGCATCAGGTAAGAGTTCAATAGGGCCAGCACTGCATCAGGTGGAAGTTCAATAGGGCCAGCACTGCATCAGGTAGAAGTTAAATAGGGCCAGCACTGCATCAGGTAGAAGTTAAATAGGGCCAGCACTGCATCAGGTAAGAGTTCATTAAGGTCAGCACTGACTTGCCTAGTTAAATAAAGGTTAAATAAAAATAACATAAACAATAGAAAATCAAGTAAGAGTTAAATAGACCAGCACTGCATCAGGGAAGAGTTAAATAGACCAGCACTGCATCAGGGAAGAGTTAAATAGGACCAGCATCATATCAGATGCAACATTGTGTATATTCTCATTTATTTTCCTAATGATATTTGGAGTTACTATAATCCTGACCTCTACCACTGTTATCAATATTTGATCTGTCTGTGTGGGTTATAACTCATTCCTCCTCTCCCCTTTTCACTGTGGGTGTGTGTGTGCTTGCATGTGTGTGTGCATCTCAACATGTGTGTGCTTGCGAGTGTGTGTGTGTGTGTGTGTCTGAACATGTGTATGTTTGCCAGCTTGTGCGTGTGTCTCTATATGTGTTTCATATCTCCCTCTCTGTCTGTAGTCCTGGACAGGAGCGTAGTGGTCAGCTGTAAGGACTCTGTAGGCTGGATGTTCTCTAAGCTGGACACCAACAGTGATCAGTATCTGGACCAGGCCGAGCTGGCAGCCATTAACCTGGACAAGTATGAGGTCTGCATCCGACCCTTCTTCAACTCCTGTGACTCCTACAGGGACGGGAAGGTTTCTACAGCCGAGTGGTGCCTCTGCTTCTGGAGACAGAGTGAGTATAATTTGGGGAAAGGTGTGCTTGTGTGTCCGTTGATGTGTCTCCAATCTCCCCTCTCTCTCTTCTCTTCTCCCCTCTCTCCGCTCTCCTCCCCTCTCCGCTCTCCTCCCCTCTCCGCTCTCCTCCCCTCTCTCCGCTCTCCTCCCCTCTCTCTCTTCTCTCCGCTCTCCTCCCCTCTCTTCTCCCCTCTCTCTCTTCTCTCCGCTCTCCTCCCCTCTCTTCTCCCCTCTCTCTCTTCTCTCCTCCCTCTTCTCCCCTCTCTCCGCTCTCCCCTCTCTTCTCCCCTCTCTCTCTTCTCTCCTCCCTCTTCTCCCCTCTCTCCGCTCTCCCCTCTCTTCTCCCCTCTCTCCGCTCTTCTCCCCTCTCTCCGCTCTCCCTTCTCTTCTCCCCTCTCTCTCCTCTCTCCTCTTCTCCCCTCTCTCTTCTCTCCTCTCTCTTCTCCCGTCTCTCTACTCTCTCTCTTCTGCCCTCTCCCCTCTCCACTCTCCTCCCTCTTCTCCCCTCTCTCCGCTCTCTCTCCTCTCTTCTCTCCTCTTCTCCCCTGTCTCTCCTCTCTTCTCCCCTGTCTCTCCTCTCTCTTCTCCCGTCTCTCTCCTCTCTCTTCTCTCCTCTCTCTTCTCCCGTCTCTCTACTCTCTCTCTTCTCCCCTCTCCCCTCTCCTCCCTCTTCTCTCCTCTCTTCTCTCCTCTCTTCTCCCCTGTCTCTCCTCTCTTCTCCCCTGTCTCTCCTCTCTCTTCTCTCCTCTCTCTTCTCCCGTCTCTCTCCTCTCTCTTCTCTCCTCTCTCTCCTCTCTTCTCCTGTCTCTCTCCTCTCTTCTCCCCTCTCTCTTATCTCCCGTCTCTCCTCTCTCTTCTCCCCTCTCTCTTATCTCCGCTCTCTCCTCTCGCGTCTCCCCTCTCTCTCCTCTCGTCTATATCCCCTCTCCCTCCTCTCCTGTCTTCCCTCTCTCTCCTCTCGTCTCTATCCCCTCTCTCCCCTCTCCCTCCTCACCCGTCTCCCGTCTCTCCTCTCTCTCCTCTCGTCTCTATCCCCTCTCTCAGTCCATCACTGTAAGTCTTCCCCCTAGTTGTTTTTAGTTGCACAGTGGTGGGGAAATGGCCACAGTGGTGCAGTAACAACATCACTGTAGCTTGTTGCCAGGATGGTTCCTCCCACAGCTCTCGCAGATTGTGTCTGTCAGCCAAGCAGATGGCCAGAAACTAGACAAGACCTGTGTTTACCACTGGACCCATGGCTGGAGCCACTGCATGTGTCCCAAATGGCACCATATGCCCGATATAGTGCACTACTTTTGGCCAGAGCCCATGAAACCTGAGAAACACAGTAGTTTGAAGTGGCATATAAATCATGTATCATTTCAATGGGAGATTTGTGTGAATGTTCGACAGACTTTCTACGCATATCTGAATTTTCTACGATTTGGCCAATTGTGTGTGTGTATTGAAGTGATGTACTGAAGCGTTGGTGTGTTTCCCCCTCAGAGCCCCCCTGCCTGGCTGAGCTGGAGAGGATCCAAGTTCAGGAGGGAGGCAAGAACAAACTAGGTATTTATTATGTGCTACATGTTCCTGCATGATTGACATTTCCCAGACGTGCATGAGGGCTTTGAGTGAGCATACCCCTTACGCAATTTCACGTGATCACGTGATGACAGGTAACCTAGCGGTTAAGAGCGTTGGGCCAATAACTGAAAGGTCGTTGGTTTGAATCCCCGAGCTGACTAGGTGAAGAATCTGATGTGCCCTTGAGCAAGGCACTTAACCCTAATTGCTCTGAATAAGTTTGTCTGCTAAAATGTTAATTTAATGTGATGATGTGAAATCATGTGATTTTGAATTTGCCCCAATGCAACATTATTTACATGAACCCTTTACACTCATGGAAAAGGTCCTATATGGATAGGAATACATTTAAATGCTTCTTACAGGATAAATCTGAAAAGCATATGCATAACCATGGTAGTGAGTTAAAAGGTAACAGTTTGGAGATCATGGGGAAATGTTTAGACCAAAGCACAACCTTTCACCTGACACTAGATCCAATCATTACACTGTTGATTTTCGCTGCATTTGTCGATAACAAAATCGGGGATACATTCAGTAACATGATAAGACAAAACAATGACAAGGGTCTGAGTGAGAGGGCTAACTGGTGTTCCCAAGTGGCTACACACCTCTCCAAGTGGCTACACACCTCTCCAAGTGGCTACACACCTCTCCAAAGTGTACACAGTTCCTAAGTCATTTCAATGCACTTTTATGACTCAGTCTTCAACTATAAGGTGCTTGTTTTGAGCTCTCTTAGCTGTTCCGTTGAGGAACTAGAGCAACACACCTGTAGTTGTTGTTTTTGGAACACAGCCCTGCATCCCCACCTTCACAGAATTACTGTTGTTTACGCAATCCAAAAAACAGTCCAATATAAATCACAATCTGGGTCAGGTGGGCACGATTTGAAAGCTTGTTCTATTGCTTTCACAAGGCAATTCAGAGAAGCAGATTGTAATTTTGGTGTACATAGAATGGAGTCATGAGAGCATTCAGATGCGTCGTCTGTGGAAAATGTTCTTCACAACAGACAAACAGGCTCATTCTGTTGAACAACCCAGGGATGAAGCTGTGTCATCTTGTAACTGTACATCAAACATAGTGATCATAAACGTTGACACTGTATATCACATGAGTTTTATGATATAGAATGTGAAGTACACATTTGGACTCACGGGTGTTTGGCTTGTTTGTATGACATCATAGCTGTATTTATTATAATCCTCAACATCTCATCTTTCAAAATGCATCGAGTCATTTTATCATTTGCAGCATTTCCCTAACTCAGACTTAATTTTTCTGGCAAAAGTTTTCCAATTACCGGAAGGGATGGAGGGCACATCTTGTTGCACGGTGCTCAAGTTCAGAATATCTGTCAGTCAAAACCCATACAGAGCTGTGAAGCGGAGACCCTGAGCTCTGACGTCATGTATAGCATGTTACTGTACAGCCACTACGTTCCAATTTAGGAGATTATTAGTGCCCAAATCTGCCATTTTCAACCAGTATACAGGTACGAGTGTAAAGGGTTAACATATATTTTTCACCTTATTCTGCATGTACTTAGATATAGAAGTCCTATGACATTCTATCCCGATTTCATCCCTTTTCTGATCCTCAGTAGGATGCCGATAAAATAGTGGTGCGTATCTTATATTATAAAACCTACAGATAGATGCTGATATATTCTAAGGTGTCAGGGCTTAAGTCTCCGTAACCTTGTAAAGGTGAACTAGTCCAGATTCATAGCACGTGTGTCCTTGTTCTCTAGTTATTAGCCAGCCCCTTGGTGCAGCAGCAGCCCCTTGGTGCAGCAGTAGCCCCTTGGTGCAGCAGCAGCCCCTTGGTGCAGCAGCAGCCCCTTGGTGCAGCAGTAGCCCCTTGGTGCAGCAGTAGCCCCTTGGTGCAGCAGCAGTAGCCCCTTGGTGCAGCAGCAGCAGCCCCTTGGTGCAGCAGCAGTAGCCCCTTGGTGCAGCAGCAGTAGCCCCTTGGTGCAGCAGCAGCAGCCCCTTGGTGCAGCAGCAGCAGCCCCTTGGTGCAGCAGCAGTAGCCCCTTGGTGCAGCAGCAGCAGCCCCTTGGTGCAGCAGCAGTAGCCCCTTGGTGCAGCAGCAGCAGCCCCTTGGTGCAGCAGCAGCAGCCCCTTGGTGCAGCAGCAGCAGCCCCTTGGTGCAGCAGCAGCAGCCCCTTGGTGCAGCAGCAGTAGCCCCTTGGTGCAGCAGCAGCAGCCCCTTGGTGCAGCAGCAGTAGCCCCTTGGTGCAGCAGCAGCAGCCCCTTGGTGCAGCAGCAGTAGCCCCTTGGTGCAGCAGCAGCAGCCCCTTGGTGCAGCAGCAGCAGCCCCTTGGTGCAGCAGCAGCAGCCCCTTGGTGCAGCAGCAGCAGCCCCTTGGTGCAGCAGTAGTATGCTGACCATAGAATATTAGAATTACATTGCCATTCTATTTCTATGGTGCTGTCTACACAGTTCATCCCCTCTCCTATACCTTCTCAATAAATGGATTTTGTATTCATGGCTTATGACATTTGAAATTGTCTGCAGAAAACAAATGCTGCATACATACAGTATCATTTAAGCTGTACGACACTTACACTGACCGTGATTAGGTATGATGGTTGGCCAGAACGTGTAGCTTACTGGCTTATGTAAGTCCAATGAAGTATATATGATAACCTAAACACATCATCAATTCAAATGCTTTTTAAATATGTATCTCTTGACTCAAAAGAATGAATGAAGCAAAACCATAATTCACAAATAGCCTGGTTCTCCAACAAAATTATATAAAATAATAAGCACAAAGAAGGCAAATAACAACCAAAAAAGGACCTGAATTAACAATGTCGTAAGAACCTGGGCAGTGCTATGGTGAGGTGTGACAGTTTAGACGTACTCTCTGTTCTCATAAGTGTTGCATAGCAGACATTTTCCAGTGTTGTTGAAGGTGGCGATGCCTCTCAGATACTCCTAAAGTGGTTTATTCTGGTAGTCCTCCACGAGTCGCATCAACACTAGCGAGTTCCTGCTCCCTCTGTTGTGACTTCCTATGTTGTTGTAGTTGCAAGGCGTCGAGGAACTGGCAAATTGTGGTTTGTGTCACTGTGGTATCGGTAAGATGCCCCACAAACGACTGACACCAACCATCCCTTTGTGACGTTATTGGTCTTCCCCATGTCCTTCAGGACAGTATCGTAGTAGTTCCACATTTCTGTAATCAAAAGATAGAAACATGTTAGACACCCATTTGCTGTTGTCATCAAACTTGTTGCAATATTCCAGTGCTCTTCTTCGGCTTCTTTGACCCTTTCCCAACGGGCGCCCAATCCATGTGTCCTCGAAGTCAGCCACAAATGTGGACAACGCTGGGTCTTGAAAGACCAGTTTCCTCCATCTCCTTTAAACATCTCATCACATCAGAGGACGGGACAAATGCGAGCTTGTGGAGCATCTTGAGGGCAAAGTCGGGTCCCTGAGGTACTTTGATGCCACCTCAGGACGGTGGGACAGTTGCCGTCTGAAGTGTGGTCCCAGATGGAAGAAGCAACCCCGGTTGCGGACCTCCGGGACATCTTCTTGAAGGCCTTCACGGGAGCTGCTGGCTCGAAGTCAGTCATGACGGATTCTGGCTTCAGATCTGGGTTCAATTTCTTTAGTGCCTGGAACGCACAACTGTATGTCCACACAAAGAAATAAAATAGTAGGCTGTTAGATTGCATTTTTTTAAATGAACTTAATTTATGCTTTTGAATGCATCACTCACTGAAATTACCATTTTCCACTAGCATTGCTACGTTCTCCAAAAATGCTAGCCAGATTCGTATTCTCATTCTGGACCTTCCTAAATAACTAGCTAACACAAATTGTAAAAACTGTTGGGAGGAAATATCCACAGCCCAGGGAAGTCAAAAATAAGCTAAACTTCTAAAGAGTTAACTATCCCTTTAAAACAACATTAATATGCTAGTAAATGATTATCCCTAGGCCTACCTCAGACTTATTGGGAAGCATACTAATGGCTGCTACAAGCACAGCCTCCTGTCGCATATCCCGTGAATATGTGAGCATCCCGTGGATGGTGTACACCTGTTGGAATGGAGGTGGGACTTTCTTGAATGTTCCATTGGCAAACCAGTGCTCACAGTCACACAGGAATTCCAAGTTGTCTTTGGTTGTGAAGATCCAAATCCTGTCTGGGTCTGGCCCACTGTCGTGCTGAAGAAACAGCTCTCCACAATGCGTAGTATGGTAGATCTCAGGTATGACCAGGTTGGAGAGGGTTGCCGGGCCTCCTCCCCGTCGTGCTCCTCATCTTAGGGATGACTGGATCCACTTCAGGAGTGACAGGATTGGGGAGAGTTGTAGGTCCAACCTGGTCACCACCAGCTGCCGTGCCATGGTTCCCAGGGACTGTAGCCGGAACCTGCGTCTGCTTGTCTTCTTTTGCCTGTGCCTCTGTATACTGATTTTTAAGTTATATTCCGAGGGCAAATAATGCCTGACAGCATCTGACATGGCCATGTAGCAGACTCCAAAACGTGCAGTGTGCTTTCCATGGTCTCCAAACTCCTCTTCTTCATGTTGTTCAGTACATGTTGGACTGCTATCTGCTTTCCGTCCGGGTTGTGGTCTCCCAACAACCCCGTCAGTGAGGACGGCACAAGTACGAACTTTACTCTGTACCTTTACAGAAAGATTTGTTAGCCATATTTCATTATTTTCTGTAAGTGTAGCCCCCATGCACCAGGATTCTGTTTCCAAGCACAGAGGACAAACTTGGGTTCCAAAGTTAGGTTCCATTGTAGCTCCTTCTTGGGGACCTCCTCAGAAAGGAATGACTGCTGAGGAAAAGGGTGCTCTATTTGTACAGCATCTTGGGGTTATTAGCATCCCAGTGATTTGCAGGTCTATTGTTTGACTATCAAGATCCAAAACTGCAGTTCCTTTCTACAGTCATGTGACAATTAGCTTTTTTCCCTATCTTCTAATACAAACCACTAAATGTTTTCTTAAATTAATCAAACCATAGGATAATTAATAGTCTGTAATACAAACACTAATTATTTTAACTGTAACATAGTAGGCTATGATAATTTAACATCACAAACAACAACCTGTACCCCCGCACATTGACTCGGTACTGATACCCCTGTATATAGCCTTGTTATTGTTATTTTATTGTGTTACTTTAGTTTATTTAGTAAATATTTTCTTAACTCTATTTGTTGAACTGCATTGTTGGTTAAGGGCTTGTAAGTAAACATTTCACGGTAAGGTCTACCTACACCTGTTGTATTCGGCAAATGTGACAAATAACATTTGATTTGATATATGTATTCTATCTAAAAACATGTGTGCCTCCATATGTAAAATCCTCTTTGTGTGTGTCAGGCTTGTTTATCCCTAGCTGTAATGAGGATGGATACTACAGGAAGCTTCAGTGTGATCAGGCCAGGAGAGAATGCTGGTGTGTCGACCAACAGGGAGGGGAACTAGCCAGCTCCAGAATCCATGGCAACCCCGACTGTGGTAAGAGACAATCAGGGTTCAATTTCTGAAACCCCCTGGCACACACTCGGTATAGAACCCAACTCACATACTTAGTAGGCTACAGACCACCACACACACTCAGTATAGAACCCAACTCACATACTTAGTAGGCTACAGACCACCACACACACTCGGTATAGAACCCAACTCACATACTTAGTAGGCTACAGACCACCACACACAATCAGTATAGAACCCAACTCACATACTTAGTAGGCTACAGACCACCACACACAATCAGTATAGAACCCAACTCACATACTTAGTAGGCTACAGACCACCACACACAATCAGTATAGAACCCAACTCACATACTTAGTAGGCTACAGACCACCACACACAATCAGTATAGAACCCAACTCACATACTTAGTAGGCTACAGACCACCACACACAATCAGTATAGAACCCAACTCACATACTTAGTAGGCTACAGACCACCACACACACTCGGTATAGAACCCAACTCACATACTTAGTAGGCTACAGACCACCACACACAATCAGTATAGAACCCAACTCACATACTTAGTAGGCTACAGACCACCACACACACTCAGTATAGAACCCAACTCACATACTTAGTAGGCTACAGACCACCACACACAATCAGTATAGAACCCAACTCACATACTTAGTAGGCTACAGACCACCACACACACTCAGTATTGATACCCATACAGTCCATACAGTCTGTACTCCAACACATACATTTTTATTGAATTTTTTACATTTGAGTAATTTAGCAGACGCTCTTTTCCAGAACGACTTAAAGTAATTTGCAGTGTTGTGTTCGAGATCACCTAAAGCGAGACCGATTCAAGACCAAGACCGGAGCAAACAGAGTCTGGGGCAAGACCAAGACTGGGAGGGGGACAAGGGGTCTGAAACTGAATCAAGACCGAGACCAGAAAAATGCGAGTCCAATTCAAGACCATGATTGTCATTTTGTAAAATCACCACCATAATAAGAGTTCAAAATGTCCAGTATTTCTGTGTTCATATTTCAGAACAACATGTGGATTCTTTAGACATTTCAGAATGGTGAAAAAATTCATGCTGAGGGAAAATAGAGCCACTATTACTAACCCAAACACAGTGGGGAACTATGAGGGCCATCTATGCCTTCAGAGAAAGCTAAGGATTTATAAAATAATAATAATAACAATGATCATTTTTATGACATTTATATTTTCAATGATGTTCTGATTTAATCCCTTGTTTTTGTTGGAAAGGGTTATAACTGAAAAGAGGGAGATAAATCTAGCTAGCTAAGTCAGCCATTGGTTAGGTCATCAGATAGATATATAGATAGAAGGCATTTGCCATTCAACTGTTGAAGAGCAACATTTGAGTGACAGTGGAATAAACCAATTTAGACTTGTAATGGGTGGGACTGTTTTTACAAAAAACATATGGAAACTTCTGCCTTCTCAAAAGCCAACAGTCGCAGTAGTTCTCCCACGGTCTATCTAGCTATCTTTTGTTGTAGGCTAGTTTACAGGGGCTGCAGCAGATGTTATTGAAGAGGATGTTGTTGCTAATTTGTTAGCTTCTCCCTTTTCAAGAATAACTTTCAACAAGAAGTTCACCTTTTACTGCAGTTGGTTAAATCAGGCTCACACACAGTGTGGTTCTTGGTAGTCTTAAACAAATCTACTTTGAAATTAAAGTATCCACCTCAGACACAGTGTGGTTCTTGGTAGTCTTAAACAAATCTACTTTGAAACTAAAGTATCCACCTCAGACACATGGTTATGGACTTAAAAAAATAAGACACCTGTACCATGTCAGATATATAGTTGAAATGTATTCCATTTTTAGTTTGCATCCCAATATTACACTTTATAAACATCACAGAAGACTGAAATATAACAAAACTGTTTGACATAGAAACACTGGATTTTCATCTGTTTAATATATATATATGTGTATTAATTATGAAATAATATTAATAACATTCCACCCATGAGGCCAAAGAGGGCACTTTTGTTAATTGACTGCAGGAAAGGGTTGTTTCAAATGATCATCTGGTGAGTGGAACTGTGTTTTTTCTAATAATAAGGTATAATTTTTTAGTTTTTGCTCAATCTGATTGGGTGAGCCTGGAAGGGCCTGGCTCCCCGGTGGGTGGGCCCAGGCCCACTCATCCTTACGCCCCTGATGGCTTAATGGCACATCACAAATAGCCTACTAACCAGGACTTCGGACCAAACCTTTTCAATACCTGGTTTGCATACACATTATTGCCTGAGACTCCCGAGTGGCACAGCATCTCAGTGCAAGAGGCGTGACTACAGTCCCTGGTTCAAATCCAGGCCGTATCACATCCGTCCGTGATAGGAAGTCCCATAGGGCGGTGCACAATTGGCCCAGCGTCGTCCAGGTATGGCCGGGGTAGGCCGTCATTGTAAATAAGAATTTGTTCTTAACTGACTTGCCTAGTTAAATAAAAAAATACATAGTTAGCATTTACTGGTAGATATCATAAGTTGAAACGTCTTTCCCGGCTACCGATGACGTTCTTCTGTGAGCTGCTCCATGCCAAAACCAGTTGTGAGCTGCTCCATGCCAAAACCAGTTGTGAGCTGCTCCATGCCAAAACCAGTTGTGAGCTGCGCGCTCTTGCTGCCTGCAGATGATATTCCGCTACTTTGTGCATGATTTCTCTATGGTTGATGTGCCCTTGAGCAAGGCACTTATCCTCAATTGCTCCTGTAAGTTGCTCTGGATAAGAGCATCTGCTAAATTATGAAAATGAATAAGTCATATACCTCCACTACTTTGATATGCATCAGTGGGGATTAAGAAGTGAGTATATGCAGTGCCACATTCAAGTCAGGGATTATTTGCACTCTAAAGAACCGCTTGTCGCTGTGAGAAAAGTATTTCAAGATAAAATGGTTGTCTGGCTGGACGGAACCTGCTGCTGATTAGAATGATTCCTGCGGCAGGGTTCAGAAACAGCCATTAAAACACAGACAACCTCAAACACATGCCCTTTAGTTCACCTCTCTCTCTCTCTCTCTCTCTCTCTCTCTCTCTCTTACTCTTCTCCAGATGAGGCGGTGGCATATTCAGGTGATTTTGGCAGTGGAGTCGGATGGGAGGATGAGGAAGATAAAGAAGCGGAGGAGAATGCAGAGGAGGAGGAAGGAGAGGTGGGAGAGGCAGATGATGAAGGATATATTTGGTGAAGAAAACAATGAAGTCTAGCTAGTCCAACATTACTACCGGAGCATCTCAACTTCTCTCTCTCTCTCTTACACACACACACACAAACACACACACACACACACACAAATAATGATCCTGGAAACCTGAAGAGATGGACACAATTGAAAAAATTGTGGGGTGGGGGGTTGGAGAAGAGGGGTGGGGGGTTGGAGAAGAGGAGGGGTGGGGGGGGTTGGTGAAGAGGAGGGGTGGGGGGGTTGGAGAAGAGGAGGGGTGGGTGGGTTGGTGAAGAGGAGGGGTGGGGGGGTTGGAGAAGAGGAGGGGTGGGGGGGTTGGAGAAGAGGGGGGGTGGGGCGGTGGGAGAAGAGGGATGTGGAGGGTTGGAGAAGCGGGGTGGGTGCGGTGGGTGGTTGGAGAGGGTGGGGGGTTGGGTAGTTGGAGAAGAGGAGCTGGGGACAGTGGGGGGGGGGGGGTGGAGAAGAGGAGGTGGGGGTTGGAGTGGAGGAGGTGGGGAGGTGGGGTTTGGATAGGAGGTGGGGCGGTGGGTGGTTGGAGAAGTGGAGGGGGTGGTTGGAGAAGAGTAGCTGGGGACAGTGGGGGGTTGGAGAGGTGGAGGGGTGCGGTGGGGGGTTGGAGAGGAGGAGGTGGGGACGGTGGGGGGTTGGAGAGGAGGAGGTGGGGACGGTGGGGGGTTGGAGAGGTGGAGGTGGGGACGGTGGGGGGTTGGAGAGGTGGAGGGGGCGGTGGGGGGTTGGAGAGGAGGAGGAGATGGGGCGGTGGGGGGTTGGAGAGGAGGTGGGGACGGTGGGGGGTTGGAGGGGAGGAGGTGGGGACGGTGGGGGGTTGGAGGGGAGGAGGTGGGGGGTTGGAGGTGGGGATGGGGGGTTAGACAGGAGGGTGGGGGGTTGGAGAGGAGGTGGGGGCATTGGAGAGGAGGAGGTGGGGACGGTGGGGGGTTGGAGAGGGTGGTAGGGGGTTGGAGAGGAGGGGGTGGTAGGGGGTTGGAGAGGAGATGGTGGGGGGTTGGAGAGGAGGGGGCGGTGGGGAAGGTGGAGGTTGGAGAGGAGACGGTGGGGGGTTGGAGAGGAGGGGGTGGTGGGGACGGTGAGGGTTGGAGAGGAGGGGGTGGTGGGGGGTTGGAGAGGAGACGGTGGGGGGTTGGAGAGGTGGAGGGGGGCGGTGGGGGGTTGGAGAGGAGGGTGGGGACGGTGAGGGGTTGGAGAGGAGTGGGGATGGTGGGGAAGTGGAGAGGCGGGCGAGGGTTGGAGAGGAGGGTGAGGGTTGGAGAGGAGGGTGAGGGTTGGAGAGGAGGGGGTGGTGGGGGGTTGGAGAGGAGACGGTGGGGGGTTGGAGAGGTGGAGGGGGGCGGTGGGGGGTTGGAGAGGAGGGTGGGGACGGTGGGGGGTTGGAGAGGAGTGGGGAAGTGGAGAGGAGGGTGGGACAGTGGGGGGTTGGAGAAGAGGAGGAGGGGTGACTATGTGGGATATCAAACTAGAAACTGTGGTCTGACCAGTCAGGAGATGTGTCCTAAATTCTTGTGAATATCTTTATTTGTTCTGTTGTATGTGCAAGACAACTTTCTCCTGGAGAAGTTTTTAGCAGCTGAACATTTAAAGTTAAAGGCAGGAAGCAGCTGGAGGTTATGTGCTCATGTTAGGAACTGGAGATGCTTTTGGGTGCTTCTCAATTAGTCAAAAGTGGCTTCCTACCATTGGTTCCTATCCTTAATTTCCTTCTTTCTCTGCACTGATATGAAAGAACTGGACAGATAAAAGTCCATTTCCTTCGGCCTACTGTTTTCACCAACCCAGTGCTTTCAAATTAGTGCAGAAGGGGAGGAGTAGAGGAATCCACTTTATACTCATTGTATTTCTATTGCATAATTGAACTATCCCCATTCCATCCCGTATGCTTCAGCTCATCTGTGACAGTAGTTCTCTGTCTCATCAAGTCTAGTAAAATAAAGTTTCTCACTCTACACTCCTAAATGTGAATAAGTGTGTCTGAAGACAGATTTGCGACTATTATTATTATTATTCCTGTATTGCTAATGCCTTGAGATACTGGCAGACAGTACTGCTTGATTGACAAGTGTCCATTGTGTCATCTGTGGATCAACATTGTGTTTAATAATAAAATACATTGGTTCTACGTGGCCTTACCAGGCCACCATACTCCTCTGTCATACTGTCTTCTCCTTAATCTTGGTTTCCCAGAAGTAAAATTCTTGCGAAGTTGTCACTTCCCATTCTCGCCGTTTACACGTGAATCTGTTGACGAGCGATTATCCTCTCCTTGGTCTTTTGTCCACTCTGGACTGTTGTGTCCAGCAGTTCAGTTCACTTCCATTCCTCCTAACCTTTTTTCTGCAGATTCTGAGGCTTACATCTATAGGAGGCTAGCAAACAACCGTGGCACTTTGTCGTAGGACTAGTAGGCCCTAATAAAGTGTGACCTCAAAGCGTCTACAACAGGTTCCAATACTATTTGAAATCTTTCAAAAACGTTGAATGTTTGCACCAGCCTACCTTGCATGCCAGATGAACTATATTTGTTCACTGCATCGGGGAAGCTCAATAAAGCCCAGCCAAAGTGTTTGCAATTATTTCAAATAGTACTTGAACCCAGGTCTGACATCTATAAGCTCCTCTCTGAGTGCAAGGGAGAGAATAACAGATGTGTGAAATGGGGTCTTGGCAGCTTTTTCCTCTGAGCTACCCAAAGGGACCAATCAGTCTGTGCAACATCAGATTTCTACGCCCGGCCGGGAGCAACTTCACCAGCTGTAAATCTGACAATTATTAAGGGGATCCATGCAATGGTTTTAATTTTGAGCTTTACTGTAATAGTAGGAATTTATCCTTGAGATGGGTACCATATGAAAACAGAGATGACATGGTGGAAAACGCTGAATGTGTTCGGTACTAATCTGTAGAGATAGTCTGAAGATTCACTATAGCTCGTTTTATAAGATAAGTACCTGTGTGTATGACATTGGGGGAAAAACAAGATGGGTCATTATCAATCCTATCATATAAGATCTTTATTGTCTGAGAACAATATGTTACACAAGAAGACAGTTTCAGTGGCTCAGACAGTAGTATGAATGAATCATATATGTACTAAAATCAACCCATTTCAAATACCAGTACTTCAAAGATGGAACGTTGGTCAGCTCTGGTCCACTCGTGGTGATCATGTTACGGTGGTATTGTAACATTGAGGAGAGACAAGTCTAGTCTGGCTGGCACGCGAGCTGTGACTCACAGTCAAGGACTTAGAAAGGCTGGTGTTAGCAAGCCTAAGAAATGACGTGACGGTAGATAAACGTTCTCACATTTCAAACTGATATTAGTAGAACCTTAAAAAAAGGTCATAGAAAAGTGAGAAAGTTATTGCCTGATAGAAGTTAGTCTGTGTGTGTAATTAGTCACAGTTTGCTCTGAGCAGTCTGTAGCCTCCACACCCTCCTGACTCCCTCATCGGTCGTATCCAAGTCCCGGAACACACCAATGTCGCCCTTCTGGGCGTATCGCCGTAGCAACGGTTCCAAGACAGTCATTGGGACACTGAAGTTCAGGTGAGGGTAGGTTACCTTGGCAGAAAAGTCTCTGGTGTTACTGGAAACCAGACCTGGAATACAATAAGGACAATCAGCCATGAGGTTTGGGTTAGAGAGATAAGGGTCTGAAATGTGGCATTAGACACAGTACTGTTAATGAATGGCTGTCCTGTCATATTTTCTATGGTCAGTGCCCCCCACTGTTAAAAAAACAGTATCACTCTTTCAAAATCTGCAGTTGAGGCTTCTGTTCCAGCCACAGCTGTTCATCAGGGCCTTGACCCTGAATCAGATGTTTTAGAGCAGGGCTGGAACTAAAGCCTACAAACCCAGTAGCTCTCCAAGAGTAGGGTTGACTAACTCCATCCATGGCTTACCTAGCAGCTCTCCTGATCCTGCCCGCACCACAGCTCCTCCGCTGGCCCCTGCCTGCACTGCAGCGGTTGTCTGCAGCATGACAGCCTGGCCATGACAGCTGATGGCCCTGGACAGGATGCCACTGGTCAGAGAGGGACCACAACGCTGGCCGAAAGCTCCGTAACCCACCACCACCACGTCCTCACCTACGGAGCGACACGAGGAGACATCTCAAACGGCACCCTATCACCTTCGAGATTATCTCAATCACATTTAGTTTATAAAGCCCTTTTTACATCAAGATTTTTACAGTAACCCGGCTTAGTAGACCAATCAGAAGCACAATGACAAGATGAGGTTTCCTCCTTTCAGGCAGTTTTAGAAGAACCAGAATCAGAGGAAAGGCCCACTGGCTATCCTCTTGTGAAGAAAGAAAGAGTACACATAGTGGAGTCAATGTGACAGTGACATCATGCCTACCTGGTGTAAACGATGTGGCCAAGCGTGACACGACTACCTCCGGGGGAAGGTGTCTTAGCTGCACGACGGCTACATCATAGGGAGACGATGCCTTGGTGGAGTACAGGACATCACTCACCACGGCATGAAACCTATGGGGAGGAAGAAAGGAACGTAAGTAACAGAGCCTTCACTTTGATCTGGATAATGTTGTGTGGACTACTTTCATCTTCATGCTGGTATGGAACAAATGTTACTTTTTTATGTTTGCCCTGGATTTCTCTTGGAAACCAGCTTAAGTGAAACTTGAACCATCAACCCTGTATCTCCCGTACCATGAAGGACATGACCTCTTGGCAGAGGTTGCACTACACTTGCATACATTATTCAGCATTAATGAACTTCCTACGAGATGCATACAGAATAGTAACCATTATTGGTGTTGAATCTTCAAAATCACTGAATGTTATGCGAGATGCAGATAGGTCAGGTGAGTAAAATGGCAGCATGGTCCCTGTCATTGGTGTTGAATCTTACCTGTCATTGGTGTTGAATCTCAAGGTGACAACAGGTTTTCCATTGACAACATGTCGACAGGTGACCACCAACCGCGGACTAACCAGAACCCCAGAGCCCCAGAATTGTCCAGCGTCTACTAAGGCCACTGTGGGGTACGTCTGAGTTTCAGTTTCACTCTGTAAGGCTTGAAAGAAGTCTGTGGGCTCCTGCATGTGGTGGATCTCTTGGTGTGGATTGCAAATATTCACACACTGTGTGATGTTCCTCAGAATCATCTGGAGCGAGCACACAAGCGTCAGCCCAATCCACTCGCTGGCTTTCCAGCACAAGGGGGACACGATCAAACCGACGAGGAGCGTTCGGTCTCCGTGGGGCACAAAAAGCCCCCCTCCCTCTGTACCGGGCAGGCAGCGGGCATCAGTGAGAATGAGAGCGTTACCTTCCCCGGACAGGTTACTGATGATACCCTTGCTTAGTGTGCCCATGAAGAGATCGGGGCAGAAGGCGCCGAAAGGAGAGCCGCAGGCGAGGACCGTGCATCCTTTCCGGAGAGTGGAGCTGGTCGCCCATGGTATGGTTCCAAAGTTGACGTTTGACACTTTGGCCAAGGCTGGTACCTTTGTTGTTGTTGTATGAAAAGACAAAATACAGATCATTAGACTTTCAGAATTAAATGGTAACAATGAAAATACTGTAAAGAAAACACATGACTACAAGCAGGTTACACATTCCAACTGTCTGGTACCTTGAGTACAGCAAACCAGCTCAGAAACTCTGAATCCCTAACCATCTCTGCATCATCATCCTCCTCCCCACCGTAAAAACTCCACTTATCAGACTCTTTGAAGATCTTCTCGAAAACACTCTTGAACTCCAAACAGTTAGCGAGCATCAGCAGCTGTGCTGTCGCTTGGTGTTGATGCCGCGAGGTGCTGTTGCTCTCCGCGACGGTGCATGACTGGTATGCGCATTGGTTTATGTCCAAATATCGCTGTTCATGGATGTTTAGGCTAATTTTGAGTTTTCCACTGAAACTGTCTGGTAGCAAGACCCGGTGATCTGAAGAGAAAGCGTCCTTGTCATTCATAAAGCGAGAAAAGATAAGACCATTGCAGAGCACGAGACTAGTCTGTGAGTTCAGGATGACTCCACTACAGCTTACAGGTTTCTGATCAGAAAAAGACTCAGACACCGTGACCACGCAACACATTTTTTCAGTCGACTCCATTTCGTTGTCAGTAGCTGGGGTGTAAAACGAGAGTTTCTATTGGTCAAATGCAGGTAGATCCCTCCCCGTGTCGTTCCGTTTAAGAAACGTTTTGCAAAAGAATAGGCGTAATAAATACACGCCCTGGCTAACTAGCTAACATGAACTTTGTGCCAATGAAGCTAATCGACTTCCACCTACCAGGAAAGTGAGTTTAAAAGTACGACAACATATTCAAAAACCTTATGATGCCGATGGCGTTGAAGAATGACATCCAGAAATATCGATCATATCCTATCATCCAACAGGCAAAATATATATGATTACTAATTTAACACAAACAATATTAATGCATCGACCTTGATGCTGCACGCTACTTCCGAATCTCCTCTCATTGGACCAGAAGGAAAAGGGGGTGTAATGATACCTTGAATCGTTACGTGATTGGCTTTCGCTTCTCCAGCTGTTTCCGGTTTCATTGTAGTCCAAGGAGAACCAACAGTAAATGTGTCATAGATCATGGATTGTAGAACATAAAATGCAACAAACAAAAAAAATCACTAATGGATTGTCCAAAATATTTATTTTGATAAGAGGGCATGCAGAATCATTTCACATTATGTACAAAAAGGATAAAAAGTACCCTCTATCTATTGCACTCACATATAGTGTATTTCCTACAAAGCCTATATTCTTCAGTACCACACAAGTACCCTCATATTATAGCTATGAGCAGCCAATAATCACCAAGTACTTATTTTACAGTAACAAAAACCATCGATACAGTAGGTAGGTACTGGTAGTTGAAATGACATACATCGTCTGTGACTGACAACGTGGTTGTAATAAAACCCTGGTATTACAAAATACTGCACCTTTGTATTACAAACAAGCATTAATAAATAAAAAGTGATAATGCACTTGTAGTCACATTCATGGCATCAGTTGGTAGTGATTCAACTTGAATTGATCGATCAAAAACATTCATTTGACAACTTTGTCCTCATTGGTAAAATACTCCAGCTGTGCTTGATTGGGCTTGCCTGTTGCAATGGAACCAACAGAAAAGTCCCAGAAGTACAAAGTGGTTGAAATATTTCTAATACTATTTGAACCCAGGCCTATATTACGCGGAAGGCAACATCAGCAATGGCGAAAAGAAAACGCAGAACTGTTACACCAATAAGCACTCCTCTGTAATCAAATGCCACCGATTTAAAAATAAACCGGGGTTAGGAACTGGTTCAAAGCGATGGCATGTCCTACCCTATAAGTGTAGAGGTAACGTTGCCGAACATAGAGGGGATTCCCTAACTAACTTAATCATATTAATAAGAATGGTTTGACAGACATGAGGTATCCTTAAATGTTCACCACCAGTAAGTAACCGATAATATATAATTGAAAACTACGAAATGTGTAAACTACGAAATCTTGGGTTTGCAGGTTGATACTTGGCTTAGACAAGGAAGTTCGAATTCACTACATAGGGCTCAGACGACCAATTATCAATGGGTTCAACTGTTAGAGGGTTATCAAACAATCACTAGGCCTGAATATTTTAATAGCTCAGTGTTTCCCCAACAGCACATATTTTTATTGTAGCCCCAAACAAACCAGAATTGATTTAACTTGTCAATTTATCATCAAGCCTCCATGAGTTGAATGAGGTGTGCTTATCCGGGGCTACAACAAAAAATACTGAAAGTTTATCAATAAAAGTACATTTTTCTTAGAAATATATTTACTTACTGAGGGCACACTCAAATGCAAAAATTACAATGAATGCTAGCAGTTGATAGCTTTTCCAGCAGGTAGATGTGTGAGGCCTGTACTCTTGTGCATACAAAACAGTTGATAAACAAATACTCTTCCTTTTCACACTATTGAGCCTTGCTGGCCTGCATTACACATTGATCATAGTTACTGGAACCATGCTGGAAAGGACAATTAGAAAACAAATGATGAAGCCCACCCAGTAAGGTTCAGGTTAGCTCTATCGTGTGAATCAGGCAAAAGAGAGATAAGATGGGAGTGATATATAGATCAGTCAATGTACTGTGAGAGCCAGCGGAAACCATCTCCATATCCCTGTCTCTTCAGAACACTACACATGAAGATCTCCATGGGCCTCAGGTTCAGCTCCTTCAGTGACACATTACCCTGAACAGAGATACACACGCAGACAGAAGAGACAAGTAAAGATGAACCTCCATTCCAACCTTTTCCTTTGTGTTGCAGTGAAGGCGAGACTACAGAGTTAGCATAATAAACTACCATAATTAAGTGGATGGTAACTGTACTTTAAATATACATTTGTTATCCCAATCTAGTCATTGTCAAGACTAGACCCCTCTGCCTATCTCTGTAGGCCACCACCTTGAATTGGTTTCATCAGATGTCAGTTTCTCTGGAGGCTGCTGCTTTAGAGGGTAAACCATGTGGGGTGCATTTAACAGTAAGCCTCTCTCTTCCTGCAGGTTGGCATTTATTGTAATGAATCTTGATCTGGAGGCAGCTCTGCAGAGTCATCACTAGCTATCACAGCCACAAAGACATCAAACCTAATCCTAACCTTAAATTAAGACTAGAAAGCACTTTTTTTCATGAATTTTTACTATGTTGCCAATGTTGACTTTGCAGCTGGGCCATCTAGCAGAAATCTCTCAGTTCTGCCTCCAGGGCAAGAATCGTGACAAACATCGACCTGCTCTCCTCCCTACCTTTCCAGTAGTGTGTCCAATGAGCCCGAACATCCCTCTGAGTGCGTCTTCACTGATGGCCTCTGGACGGTCGATCTTATTCCCCAGGATAAGTACAGGCACGTTGGAGATGGTGTCGTCTGTTAACAGCGCCTGGAAAGAGAATGTAGAGTGCCAGTTTAATGCCCCGCTCATCAGTGAAAAGCAATGGTGTATTGGTTAGCATTTAGCCATACAATATCTACTGGGTGTAGTATAGGCTGCTTATTTACAGTTTTTCCCAATGGTTAACACAAGTTTGCTGAAACTAAATCTCAGGTACACAAAACTCTAACCACAAAACAGTTAGCCATCTTCTCCAAACCCCAAAGACATCTTGCAAAATGAAACACAGCAATCAAACTCATGTACTCCCTGCTCAAAATGAAACTCTGCATACAAATGAGACACACACAGTAACAGTATACAATAAACATGTTACAAAGTAGTATTGCTCCCAATTTCTTTCATACATACAGTAATACATTAAACATTTACTTTGTTTCCCCTTAGTGTGTATTGGAATCGACAGTCTTCACTGTGCTTTATGTTGTACTACTGTCAAGTAGTAAAAGTAGTAGAGCCAATGTCTGCAGTACATACTGTACCTATTCTCATTTTGGAACGATCCAGATGATGGATGCTTCGGTGAGCGGCTCAAATATGGCTGCACTCTCTGCCCAGCCTCTCTCAAGGTCAAACCATGGTCGACCACATGGTCCACCACAGTCGCCAGAATTTCATCAGATATTACTCTCCTTGTTCTTAGTCTTCCTCCACCTCTACCTCTCTCTCTGCCAAGTTTGCATCCATTATTCTCCAAACACAGGAGTACTCACCTGTGGACTTTTTATCCATACCAAAACGTCTGATTGCAAAGTGAACATTTAGTGTTTGCACATGTTAAGAGTGAATGTGATCCATTGGTAATATACCGTAGCTTGTTGAACAGTGTTGCTTTTCATTTGCACACAAGAGATTTTATTTGTGAAGATTGTGCCAAAGGTAGAGAATTGTGTGTTGTGTTTGGCCAAATGTTTGTTATAGAATTGCAATCTGAGTGTAAAGCAAAACGTGCCAGTAGTATTGCAGATTTGGTGTATAGTTCTGCTAAATGAGTTACAGGTTTGGTTCATTGTGCCTCATGGGCCAGTTTTAGTGTGTAAACAAATGGGAAAAACTGAAACACTACTATTTGTATTCTTTGTGGAATGTTTTTTTTTTTGGGGGGGGGGGGGGGGGGGGGATGACTTACGTACATCCAGTTCAATTTTGGCTTCTTGTAGTCTCTCATGGTCTGCCGAATCCACCATGTAGACTATACCGTTTATAGCTGGGAGGTAATTCTTCCAGATTCTCCTGGCTGTGAGTGAAAAGCAAAGCAGTGTAATTGTTCACAGGTGACCTCTCATTGCCACTTAAGCCTCCGTATCACCTGAAGGTTTCAAGACTTGACCATTAGAGAAAGCACAGTGTGCATACAGTTTGAGTTCTAATGTGTACCTTGTGTGTGACCACCAAGATCAAATGTTGTGAATGTCATCCCAGCAATGGTCAGCTCTTCTGATGCTGTGGGACAGAGGCAGACAAATAGACTAGCTGAGGAACATCTAGATAAGGGTCATTCGATGAGCGCACTTAAGACAACAACAGACAGCCATAAGTAAGTGAGCAAGTTGTCTGAACATCCTCCATGTCTTACTGGGGTGTAGTGTTGGCACATGCTGTCCCAGTCGGTCATCTCTGAGCATGTGCAGTAGCGTTGTTTTCCCAGCATTGTCCAAACCAAGGAACACCAGTTTCCCAGACTTCTTATATAAACCTAGAGGGAGAGACAAGAATAGAGACAGTTTATTTACCACCAGATGTAATGTAGTAAAATATGCTGATGAAAATATGACACGGGATTGAATACCTGATCTGACCATATTATGAAATGCAGTTATTGGTAGAGCATGAGGGTCAAAATACAGGTACACTCAGAAATAAAGTCTCAATCTTCAGTAAGTAATTCATTTTTCTCCAGTAGTTAGTTTTAATGGTTTACATTTTAACTGTACCTAGTAACTGCAACACACCACTGAGGCCTCTGTAGATCCAGTTAAATATAAAGGACATGTCTGTTGTCTTCACCTGAAACAGAATGGTTAGAGGTTTTAAACACCTGAAACAGAATGGTTAGAGGTTTTAAACACCTGAAACAGCTTTTTCCTGCACTCTAGAGGCATGATCATTATGAGTAATTCTATGCGAAAAAATATGCACATATTTTTTTTTACATATCTCAGCACAGGTCTTGAGCTGTCTGGTGGTTCTTTTTTTCAGGAAACTAAATATGCATCTCTGCTAAAATCTGGGTAACAGATTGAAAGGAATGAGTATGAAATAAGTAACAGAGAATACCCTCCACACACGTGATAAAATAAAATGTTGTAGTGAAAATCACAAATCACACAGCGCAATAGACCTAGTCATGGCTATTTAACCTCCAATACTGAAGCTCAATTGTTCAAACTTGTTTTCCCAACCCCGGATTACCTCTTTGGTATGTGCAAACTGCTCCCAGTTGTTGTGCCAAGGCGAGAAAAGGAAAATAATACATCTACCACAAACTGTAGCCCGTTCACACTAACAGGGAGCTGGCTAACTGATCGAGAGGTATTCATGTCTCCTGAGACCCGACCTGGGAACCCCAGGGTCCAAAATTCAAACTTTTCCCTCTGGTCTGGGTCGGGTCTCAAGTCTATGTAATGACAGCTGATAGACCTGAGTGGACCCGACCACAGCTCTGCATAGCTTATAGCATATTTATTTTACGCTAATAAAAGGTTCACTTATTGACTTATAGAAGGCTTAGCCAACATATAAAGATCTATTTGTTAACCAGAAGAGTAACTTGGCTGATAAACATGATTTGTTTTGTCAATCGGGTCGGGTCTAGGTCTGATTGTCGTCAGGTCCTGGTCTGATTGTCCTCGGTCATTTCAGGTCCAACTTTTTGGACCCGAGAAGACCTCTAAACTGATCATAGTACTCAGACTATTTTTATGAACAAGTTGTGGCTACAGATGACATTTGACACGTCCGGGGCTGTCATGGAGCACCTGTCACTTTCTTAACAGTGTCTACTAACTTGCTGTGTGAATATTATAAAAACGAATACAAGAGTTAACCTATAGCTGCCCAGCTATGATAAAATACACGGTTATTGAGTAAGATTGGTAGTTTTATTGACTAAAGACGTGCTATACATTATAACTGAAATTGTTACAGTGGAACTGGCTAATTACACAGTATCCTAGCTATACTGTTGTTGACACCATATTGCAATTCGGTCTGTGACTGAAAAGTTGCAACATCAGAGTTGCTGAATTAAACAGCAATATGAAGTTAAACAACAAACCGAGTAGGCTAGGCTGAATAGTTCGCAATTATTACAGCCCACTCCCAAACGATCAAACTAAAAACATGCTAGCCTGATTTTATGATAAACAAATATCTACTAGATAATGATTTTCATGTAACTACTGAAGGTAAACATTTCAACAATTTACCTTGTGTCAGTGGTTCTAACACTCCGTACTGTTACTTTTGGTCCAGGCTTTCTCCGTGGATGACAGGTCGAAATTTGACAGTTCACCGGAAATGCGTAAGAACTGGGGGGGTGGGGGATCACGTGTCAAAATACGATCCCATACGTTTCTGTAATTAGATTCTGAGACAAAGAACTCAATCTCGAATCAAAACAGTTGATATTTTTCAAAAAGAAAAATACACATGCCATCTCGAATGAGAATTTATAGTCGCACGCACAACCATACAGGGAATTACATAATTCGGAAGCCCGCTGTGTTATGGAAAATTGTCGCTAGGTGGCAGTATTGTGTATTTCAAAATCAGTACAGCATGCGACTGTTCTAGCAAAGTGTAACCAAATCAACCCTCATCTACATAATATGTCAGCTGGGTAATAAGAGTAGAACTTTCTACAAAATGTTGTCAACAAAGACCCAAATAAAATATTGAAATTAAACAAAATGATCAGACATTTTTTCAACAGAAAAAGCTTTAATAAAAGGTGATTGAGATGATCCTGGCATACAGTGCATGAGTAGCTATAGCTAGCACACTACCAGTGCCAGCTGTTGGACAGCACATCCCCAATGAGACCTTCGTTAAATAACAGGGAAAATGCATTTCCTAAGACATGATTTCATTACTCTTTGTCCTTCTATCTCCTCTCAACTTCCGAGTGTGAAGAAGAGTCTATTTTTTCTCAGTCACACCCACAACCATGGACTATTATCTTCAAGTATGCTAGCTAAACAGATGAGACACTTCTGGTCCGTTGAGTCTCCTTTGCAAAGTTACTTCTTCTCATAGTAGAACCATTTATCCACTGGAAATAGAAAAGCAAAAAAAAAAAAATTACATTAGATGTGTACAGGGTCAATTCCATTTCAATTCAGGCAGTAAACTGAAATTGCAATTATCCCCACTGAGGAAAAATGTAATTGGAATCTTAGCTTACTTCCTGAATAGCAATGGAATTGACTGTCCTAAAAGAAAATATATGTACACAACCTTTGCAATCCTTCCTTATCATTCCAGGTTGGTCATAAAAGTGGGATTTTTACAATACGTCAATTAACCATCTGATAGTCAAGGCAGGGACTTACTTTTCACAATCTTAAGGTAAAAAATATTTTAAGAGACTTACCTGAGCAGGGGATATGATCTTCAGTTCCACAAGGGCTTGTCTAAAAAAAAAGCATTAATAAATACATCATTGGATGGTCTGACTGAGCAAAGTGTAAAGATGTATGCCAGACATGTTTGACAACACCAGGTTTGTAGGAAGCATGTATGTGTAGAATATTACAAACCCTGCAATGCACTTTGAATTGCTCATTTTGATTTGAAGTGCTGACCCCATCAACAGAAGCGAGTTTCATCCTTGAATTGCTCTATTTTATTTGAATAGCTACTGACCGTAGTACTAACCGCAGTACTGACCGCCACAATTAAGAGCACAGCATATAAAAGGAGACAGTTCTGAGCTGACCCTGAAGTTCTAGAACAGTCATAAAGAAGCAGGAAGTACTGACCCTGCCTACGACAGCCTTGGCCTCGTCCGTAGAGCAGCAGAAAGGGCTGTCTTCCGCCGACACGCACGTGTTTTTACTGCAGGATGGGAGGAAACATCAGTCAGATATGAATTAATACTCTAATACTGTATTCAGATGAAGGGGTTAAACCAAGGCCTCATACCTTTTAAAGGGTTAATAAATTGTTATGATAAACTGTAAGGTCTCCTCTTCTAGGAGACCTCTGTGTGTGTATTAACACCTGTTTTGAGTGTTGTGCCCTTCACACTATCAGAAGGCAGAAACCGCCTACGTTCATACTCCTCCTGTCTGGGCCCCACCTGGCTATCTGAGGTTCTGAGAATATGACTGGTGTTCCGAGAACACAAGGCTGCCGCAGGCCTGATGAAAATAGCCACCTGTCAGAAGATGCTTGGACTCGTTCACCTTGTTATGACCCTATACTTGTGATGAAAGGTCAAGTTTCGGTCAAACACTTCTGAGCTTTTAATTGCTGACAAGATGGTTGCTGCTGTCAGGGGGAGGTTAGATTTATTAAAATGTTGTTGCCAGGGAAACTCACACAAGGAGGACTGGGAGAGGCTATATGAGTTACAGGATGTCTTAGACATTTTGTAGAACCTGGGGAGAGCTATCATATACTGTACTCTGTACCAACTTCTGCCTACAATTGTATTACTAAAGGAGAATTTTAATACTTAAACAAAGAATCTGTGTTTCCTTTCCATTACTAATGTATGTTTGATAATTATATAGACCTGATCATCTGTTGAAGAAATTGACCAACACAGATTCAAACAAGTTTTTGCTTGTTGCTGTACTCAAACAGAAGTCAAATCAAATTTCACAAATTAAGCGGCAGGGTTTACATGTTAGAATTACAGATGGGGCCTTTAAGAATGACTTCACAGTAATTATTTTAAAATGATGGGACTGTGATAAACACCAGTTTTAGAGGTACTGTACTTTAAAAGGATTGTACATTGTGTTCTCTCCTCACCAGTTGAGTCCTCCAGCATGGGTCTTTTCAGAGATAAGTGCCTTCCAGAAGCCATGGGTGCTCTTGATTGTCTCAATGGCAAAGTCCTGACAGGGAAACATACAGGTCGAGCAGAGGCTGTTGTCAGGGTAAGGAAACATACAGTTTGGGGGAAGTTTCCTGGACACAGACTAATCCTTGTCCCTGACTAAAATGCAAACTCAATGGAGAATCTCAATTGTGAGTGTTTTAGTCCAGGACTAGGCTGAATCTGGGTCAAGGAAACCAACCCTTCGTATTTCTGTATTATGCTGAGCCGATCACTTTAAACCCAATTTCCTTACTAGTTACTATTGAACTTCACTGAACAGAGGGGCATACTATGTTGCAACAGGATAATATCACCTTGTGGGTCTTGCAACGCTACTGCTACTCTCTGTTCATCATATATGCATAGTCACTTTAACCATATCTACATGTACATACTACCTCAATCAGCCTGACTAACTGGTGTCTGTATGTAGCCTCACTACTTTTATAGCCTCGCTACTGTATATAGCCTCACTACTGTATATAGCCTCTCTACTGTATATAGCCTGTCTTTTTACTGTTGTTTTATTTATTTATTTACCTACCGATTATTCACCTAATACCTTTTTTTGCACTATTGGTTAGAGCCTGTAAGTAAGCATTTCACTGTAAGGTGAACCTGTTGTATTCGGCGTACGTAACAAATAAAACTTTGATTTGAAATATCAGCCGTCTATTTGCCCAATGCAATCTAGCCTGGGTACCACACCATTTCGGCATTCAACATCACTGCATTGCTACAAGGCTACGAAGGCATAACAACACGATGGCTAATGCAGAAACAGACTGGCATACAGGCTAAACTAATATCCATGTACCTAGATTGAAAAAGCTGTTTTAGATGTGTGGTGCAAATGATGTGCTACAAAGTAAACAGAATGAAAATGATCTTGATGAGTGAGGACGAAGATACTGGAACACGAGGCTCTGGCAATACCGTGCTTAATGCAACAGCAACATGGACCACTCTGCCTCAGACAGGGCTGACACTGTATTGTTGGGTTCTGAGAATAGGAAATATACTTATTCATGTCACTGATGGAGTGCTGGGGTTTAGAGGGTCTACACCAGAAGTTATAGGAGGAAGGTACATAGTGTGTGCAACTAAGCTTGGAATGTGTTGAGTGCAGGGAAATGATTGCATGTGGCAGAACTGATAAGGGGAGAATCCACTGAAGACTCATGACGTAGCTCCCTACTCAGCAATAATGATGCAATGTTTAGAGATAAGGAGGAGACTCCACCCAAAGTGGGCTATGAATACTACCACAGGGGAAGCCATGTCTGTGTCAGAATTACAGCCGTATATCGACCCTTTGGGAAGAATTAAACTTGGTTAAGCTTCTCTAGTGTCCGTGAGTTATTTACTCAAAATTAGAACCTAACAGTAGGGAATACAAGATGGATACCTTGTCTTTGAAGACTCCGTTGAAGGCGAACTGGTTCTCTGGTTTCCCGTCTGGTACCTTGTACCTCCTGAACCAGTCCACCGTGGCCTCCAAGTAACCTGGCTTCAGCCTCTGGATGTCACTGATGTCTGAGGTACACAGGATAAGGAGACAGGTGAGATGATGACTGTGGCAATAGGAATAGACACACACACACACACGCACACATACATGGGAAAACAATAGTTCAATCATTGCATTCTTCACTTGAGCAATCATATTCTAGTACTACTACTTGCAGTGACTGGACCAATGGGCAGCATTAAGGAATGGCCTGTTGTATTAGGGATTGTCAGTTTAGCCCACATCCAGCTCCTCCGGTGCTTACCGTTCAGGTCCTTAGCTTCAGGGTCTTCCACGTTGATGGCCATGACTTTCCAGTCAGTCTCCCCCTCGTCGATCATGGCCAAAACCCCCAGTACCTTCACCTTGATCACTTCACCACGCGAACACACCTGGAGAGGAGACAGGGATGTGATCAGTACAACATAGAGAAGTAGGATATTGGTATGGGGATAGGTCAATTTCAATGATAGAATGTCAAATACAGGTCACATGCCTGAGGAAAGTTCATTTCATCAGACACCACAAATTCACTACAGACAGCTGATGTAGTAACAAAACAGCCAAATTGTTAACAACATACTTTTCAAAATTGGACAAAAAGCTGCTTTGAATGACACCTGAAGCAAGTAAGAATGTCAGAGAGTGAATGGAATAAACCAGATCAGCTCTAAAGGTTTAATGGTTGTAGGATAAAGAACAAGTGCTGTACCTTGGTACCGATTTCACAGACGTCAATTGGGTCGTTGTCACCACAGCAGCCAGTGTCTCCATCTTTGTGCCCGGGGTCCTCCCATGTCTATCAAGAAAGAGAAATATCACTGTCAAAAAAATATTGAGATACTTAGTTCATATCACTACAGAGAAATAGGCAATCAATGCTAACTCAGTTCTAGGTGATCAATTAATTCAGTTAGACACGGATAGCGTAGTCTACATTGTCAGACCATATGTAGCTTGATACCAGGTTAGTGACTGTCTGGTGGCACGTTAGCGACTGTCTGACCTGAGGTATTGCTCCATAGTTCCAGATGTAGCCTTTGTGGGGGAAAACGTTGGCGACATAACGCAAGTTCCCCTTCTTCACATCCTGCTTGATCGGATTCAGGGGGTCTTTGGTCGCAATCTGGAAGTAGCAAAGCCAAACATTATTAAATGTGCTTCCATCGTCTTGAGAAACAATCTGTCCCTAATGGACACACGTACTCTTAAATCTCCACCCAGTACAGCCAGAATAAGACTGGCCACCCCTCGGAGCCTGGTTCCTCTCTAGGTTTCTTCCCAGGTCCCTGCCTTCTAGACTGTGTTTCTACCTCTGCATTGCTTGCTATCTTTTAGGCTGGGTATCTGTTAAGCACATGTTATGTATTTTATTTCTCCTTTATTTAACCAGGGAGGCCAGTTGAGAACACCTTTATTTAACCAGGTAGGCCAGTTGAGAACACCTTTATTTAACCAGGTATTCCAGTTGAGAACACCTTTATTTAACCAGGGAGGCCAGTTGAGAACACCTTTATTTAACCAGGTAGGCTAGTTGAGAACAAGTTCTCATTTACAACTGCGACCTGGCCAAGATAAAGCAAAGCAGTTTGACACATACAACAACACAGAGTTACACATGGAATAAACAAACATACAGTCAATAATACAGTAGAAAGTCTATACAGTGAGTGCAAATGAGGTAGGATAAGGGAGGTAAGGCAATAAATAGGCCATGGTGGCGAAGTAATAACAATATAGCAATTAAACACTGGAATGGTAGATGTGCAGAAGATGAATGTGCAAGTAGAGATACTGGGGTGCAAAGGAGCAAGATAAATAAATAAATACAGTATGGGGATGAGGTAGTTGGACTGCACATTGTGACGGCTGATGTAAAAAGGTCTTTAGGAAATAAATTTGATGCCTTATTTTGCTTACCTCTTGACTAGCCAGGGGTCAGATTCCCAGACAAAGATTAAGCTTAGTCGAGGATTTTTCAAACGCATGCTCAATGGAGAATCTCTATTGAATTAACTAAAAAGCCAATGGACAAGGCCTAATCGGGATCCAGGAAACCGGCCCTAGATCGTAAAAGCCAGACTAATCTGGCTAAATAAAGGCTGAGTTGTTCTGATTAGTGACAAATGGATACAGGTAAGTAGGTTTGCATTATTATATTAGGCTTATAGACTAAGACCTGGTATATTACTGTAAAGGTAAAGTTAGCAGGAGAAGGATCTCCGCATGGTCAAGAGCACAACGTACACACCAGAGTTAGGCTCAATTCTAAATGAAGGCAGTCAAATCAGGAAGTAAACAATAATTCTAATTGAAAAAAGGGCATTTATTTTCAACTACTCCACAATAAACAAAAAAGTTGTAAAAGTTTTTTTTTAATCTACATTTAAAATTCAAATCACTTCCTGAATTGACTGCATTCAATTCGAATTGAGCCCAACCCTAGTACATACAACAAGGTTGTTTCTGCACCCTGCACATGGAAATATGCCACTGACTTTATTGTGGTATGCCAGCCACGTTTTTCACATACTGTGTATTTTTTAAAACTGGCTCATTAAATCAATCAAGGTGAACCTACCTCCATCTTTGAGTTGGTCCATCTTGGTACTTCAACAACCACGTGGAAAATGTTCTGAAAGAGAAGAAAGCAATAAATCATTCTGCTTTTTTTGTGTGCCTGTGTCACACACTACATCTCATTCAAAATCAGTTGGTCCCCCCTTTGCTGCTAGAACAGCCTCCACTCTTCTGGGAAGGCTTTCCACCAGATGTTAGAACATTTCTGCAGGGACTTGCTTCCATTCAGCCACAAGAGCATTAGAGGCCGGGCACCAATGATGGGCGATTAGGCCTGGCTCACAGTTCCAATTCATCCCAAAGGAGTTTGATGTGGTTTAGGTCAGGGCTCTGTGCAGGCCAGTTAAGTTCTTCTAGACAGATTTCAACAAACCATTTCTGTATGGACCTCGCTTTGTACATGGGGGCATTGTCATGCTGAAACAGGAAAGGGCCTTCCCCAAACTGTTGCCACAAAGTTGGAAGCACAGAATTGTCTAGAATGTCATTGTATGCTGTAGCATTAAGATTTCCCTTCACTGGAACTAAGGGGACCAAACCATGAAAAACAGCCCCAGACCATTATTCCTTCTCCACCAAACTTTAGTTGGCACTATGCATTGGGGCAGGTAGCGTTCTCATGGCATCTGACCAAACCCAGACTCGTCCTTTGGACTGCCAGATTGGGCAGCGTGATTCATCACTCCAGAGAAAGCGTTTCCACTGCTCCAGAGTTCAATGGCTGCGAGCTTTACACCACTCCAGCCGATGCTTGGCATTGCGCATGGTGATCTTGGGCTTGTGTGCGGCTGCTCGTCCATGGAAACCCATTTCATGAATCTCCCGACAAATAGTTATTGTGCTGACGTTGAAACTCGGTAGTGAGTGTTGCAAACGAGAACAGATGATTTTAATGCACTTCAGCACTTGGCGGTCCCATTCTGTGAGCTTGTGTATCCTACCACTTTGTATCTGAGCCATTGTTGCTCCTAGACGTTTCCATTTCACAATTACAGCACTTACAGTTAAAAGGGGCTGCTCTAGCAGGGCAAAAATTAGACTAAATGACTTGTTGTAAAGGTGGCATCCTATGACGGTGCCATGTTGAAAGTCACTGAGCTCTTCAGTAGGGAACATTCTAAAGCAAATGATTTCCTATGGAGTTTGCATAGCTGTGTGCTCGATTTTATACACCTGTCAGCAACGGTGTGGCTGAAATAGCCGAATCCACTCATTTGAAGGGGTGTTCACATATACATTTTTATTTTTACTTAACTAGGCAAGTTCTTAAATTCTTAACTAGTAACCGGAAGGTTGCAAGTTCAAACCCCCACACATATATGTATGTACATATATATATATATATATATATATATACACATACATACATACATACATACATACATACATACAAACAGTGCCTTGCGAAAGTATTCGGCCCCCTTGAACTTTGCGACCTTTTGCCACATTTCAGGCTTCAAACATAAAGATATAAAACTATTTTTTGTGTGAAGAATCAACAATTGGGACACAATCATGAAGTGGAACGACATTTATTGGATATTTCAAACTTTTTTAACAAATCAAAAACTGAAAAATTGGGCGTGCAAAATTATTCAGCCCCCTTAAGTTAATACTTTGTAGCGCCACCTTTTGCTGCGATTACAGCTGTAAGTCGCTTGGGGTATGTCTCTATCAGTTTTGCACATCGAGAGACTGAACATTTTTCCCATTCCTCCTTGCAAAACAGCTCGAGCTCAGTGAGGTTGGATGGAGAGCATTTGTGAACAGCAGTTTTCAGTTCTTTCCACAGATTCTCGATTGGATTCAGGTCTGGACTTTGACTTGGCCATTCTAACACCTGGATATGTTTATTTTTGAACCATTCCATTGTAGATTTTGCTTTATGTTTTGGATCATTGTCTTGTTGGAAGACAAATCTCTGTCCCAGTCTCAGGTCTTTTGCAGACTCCATCAGGTTTTCTTCCAGAATGGTCCTGTATTTGGCTCCATCCATCTTCCCATCAATTTTAACCATCTTCCCTGTCCATGCTGAAGAAAAGCAGGCCCAAACCATGATGCTGCCACCACCATGTTTGACAGTGGGGATGGTGTGTTCAGGGTGATGCGCTGTGTTGCTTTTACGCCAAACATAACGTTTTGCATTGTTGCCAAAAAGTTCAATTTTGTTTTCATCTGACCAGAGCACCTTCTTACACATGTTTGGTGTGTCTCCCAGGTGGCTTGTGGCAAACTTTAAACAACACTTTTTATGGATATCTTTAAGAAATGGCTTTCTTCTTGCCACTCTTCCATAAAGGCCAGATTTGTGCAATATACGACTGATTGTTGTCCTATGGACAGAGTCTCCCACCTCAGCTGTAGATCTCTGCAGTTCATCCAGAGTGATCATGGGCCTCTTGGCTGCATCTCTGATCAGTCTTCTCCTTGTATGAGCTGAAAGTTTAGAGGGACGGCCAGGTCTTGGTAGATTTGCAGTGGTCTGATACTCCTTCCATTTCAATTTTATCGCTTGTATTTATCATCATTAGTCATTTAGGTCAACTTTGGATCATTCAGAGATCCTCACTGAACTTCTGGAGAGAGTTTGCTGCACTGAAAGTAAAGGGGCTGAATAATTTTGCACACCCAATTAAAAAAAGTTTGAAATATCCAATAAATGTCGTTCCACTTCATGATTGTGTCCCACTTGTTGTTGATTCTTCACAAAAAAAATACAGTTTTATATCTTTATGTTTGAAGCCTGAAATGTGGCAAAAGGTCGCAAAGTTCAAGGGGGCCGAATACTTTCGCAAGGCACTGTATATACTTTTGTGTAATATATTTATATACACAAAAGTATATACACACTACCTGTCAAAAGCTTTAGAACACCTACTCATTCAAGTGTTTTTCTTTATTTTTACTATTTTCTACATTGCAGAATAATAGTGAAGACATCAAAACTATGAAATAACACATGGAATCATGTAGGATCCAAAAAAAGTTTTAAACAAATCTAAATATATGTTATATTTGAGATTATTCAAATAGCCACCCTTTGCCTTGATGACAGCTTTGCACAATCTTGGCATTCTCTCAACCAGCTTCACCTGGAATGCTTTTACAGTTATGAAGAAGTTCCCACAAATGCTGAGCACTTGTTGGCTGCTTTTCCTTCATTCTGCAGTCCAACTCATCCCAAACCATCTCAATTGGGTTGAGGTCAGGGGATCGTGGAGGCCAGGTCATCTGATGCAGCACTCCATCACGCTCCTTCTTGGTAAAATAGCCCTTACACAGCCTGGAGGTGGGGTGGGTCATTGTCCTGTTGAAAAACAAATGATAGTCCTAAACCAGATGGGATGACGTATCGCTGCAGAATGCTGTGGTAGCCATGCTGGTTAAAGTGTGCCTTGAATTCTAAATAAATCACAAACAGTGTCACCAGCAAAGCACCCCCCCCCCTCCATGCTTTATGGTGGGAAATACATATGCAGAGTTAATCTGTTCACCCCCACCATGTCTCACAAAGACTTGGAGGTTGGAACCAAAGATCTCCAATTTGGACTCCAGATCAAAAGGACAAATTTCCACCGGTCCAATGTCCATTGCTCATGTTTCTTGGCCCAAGCAAGTCTCTTCTTATTATTAGTTTCCTTTAGTAGTGGTTTCTTTGCAGCAATTTGACCATGAAGGCCTGATTCATGCAGTCTCCTCTGAACAGTTGATGTTGAGATGTGTTTGTTTCTTGAACTCCGTGAAGCATTTATTTGGGCTGCAATTTCTGAGGCTGGTAAATCTAATGAACTTATCCTCTGCAGCAGAGGTAACTCTTGGTCTTCCATTCCCGTGGCGGTCCTCACGAGAGCCAGTTTCACCATGGCGCTTGATGGTTTTTGGGACTGCACTTGAAATGTTCAAAGTTCTTGATATTTTCCATATTGACTGACCTTCATGTCTTAAAGTAATGATGGACTGTCATTTCTCTGTACTTCTGTATACCCCCTACATGGTCACAACACAACTGATTGACTCAAACACATTAAGAAGGTAAGAAATTCCACAAATTAACTTTTAAGAAGGCACACTAGTTAATTGAAATGCATTCCAGGTGACTACATAATGAAGCTGGTTGAGAGAATGCCAAGAGTGTATAAAGCTGTCATCAAGGCAAAGGGGGGCTATTTGAAGAATCTCAAATATAAAATACATTTAGTTTTTTGGGGTTATTACATGTTTACATATGTGTTATTTCATAGTTTTGATGTATTTACCATTATTCTACAATGTAGAAAATAAGAAGAATTAAGAAAAACCCTTGAATGAGTAGGTGTTCTAAAAGATTTGACCGGTAGTGTAGTGTATCATAATATCAATATACCCAGTTATAATGTATTTATGACTATGGATGAGTTGGAGGAAACGAAAGGCCATCCAACTGGGATATATTATTCCAGTGAGATAAGATAACAGGAAATCCAGAATTACTGCATAATGATTGAAGAGTTCAGTGTTGGAGGGGTAAAGACCATTGCTTTGACAAACAGACTATGACCTTGCTAGTGCTACTCCTACTCTCCCACACACATAATACATTAAAGCTATTCTGACCACAAGGTTTCACCATGGAATCAAAAGTTAAACTTAGTGGGTGTCTTCCTATAAAGAAACAGTTGAATAGATATCCCATCTACATTCAGTGTGTTATTGTGTAATGGAGTGTTGTAGCGGCATAAAGGTGACATACTTTACCTGGCTCTCATCAGCGTACATGGGTATGTCATGGAATGGGGAGACATACTTTCCATCAGAATTTTCTACAGAGAACAGACAATAACATACAAGTAAATTAATCTATATGAATTCAATCACTTTGACTGCATCCCTTTTGATTTAAACAAAAACATTTCTATACATGTTTGCCCATGGAAGAAGTGGTCTGAAAGTGACTGGATCTGAATACCAAAACATTCAGGAGATAGAGGTGCTCAAAGTTGACCCATTTTGCATACCCCACCATGAGTGCATTCACGTCTTCTTCACTGAAAAAGATAAACGGTTGAGGTTTATATAATTGAAATGCTTAAAAACAGAGTTGTCAAACTATTTTATAATTTCTTGAAAAAAAAAGTTACAAAATAGTTTGGCAATCCTGTTTTTAACTTTTCAATGATATCAAATCTCAACCGTTTATCTTTTCCAGTGATGAAGACATGAATGTACTCATGGTGGGGTTTGCAAAATGGGTCAACTTTGAGCACCTCTATCTCCTGAATGTTTTGGTATTCAGATCCAAAAAGTAACTTTCAGACCACTTCTTCCATGGGCAAACATGTATAGAATTCTTTTGGTTTTTTAACCTTTACAAAAAGGTGCAATATACAGAAATAGCTCCACTTGTTTTTTCACATAAACTGACATTAGGCAATCTAAACAGCTGTGAAATATATTTTCAACAACCAAAAATATTGGATTTTGAAGCTAGTGACTTGCCAACTTAATAAAGGTTAAATACATTTTAAAAGTTTACAAAACCAAAAGTAAAAGATGCAAAAATGAAACTTAAGAACAGGAAGCATAGAAATAGCACACATAGAACAGAGCTAGCATAAGTGTACCGATTAAGCTCACCAAAATCTTAGTTTAGACATTTAATAAAGACAGTCTTGTCTTTTTTATATTTTTAAAAGTGGACATAAAATGAAATATGACTCTCATTAAGTTTTATGACTTTACTTACAAAGATACGTGAAAAGCCCGAGCTAGGCTTAATGGGTACCGATGTAAGTGGGCATAATGGGTACATGGGCTTTATAGGTACACTTACCAAACCACTTCTTAAACTTGCTTCCAATGAGAATGACAGACCTATAACTATGTGAATTTGTCTGGGTTGCCCAAAGCAGCTTTAATGTCAATTATCTAAAATATGCATAAACTCAGATTTTTTACATTTTCGCACATTGTAGCTTAGACCCTACCTTACATCATCTGAGGTTTTTGTGTTGTGCCTGCCATCGGTTGAGACAACATGCTCTTGAATACAGGGTGGGTGTCATTTCAATCATGGAAATTGAATTCATAGAATGAACCTATCCCTTCAGACCACTGCAATTTAGCTTGCACACCATTGAAATGTAAAGTTTCAATATGTAACTTTTTGGGCGTCCGACCAAAATCACATCGAAATGTTATAGAGCTGTCATTCTCATTGAACACAATTCTAAGAAGCGGTAGGTCTGTTCTATGTGCTTTATTTCTATACTCCCCGGTCTTAAATTTAGTTTTTGCGTCTTTTACTTTCAGTTTTGTACATCAGCTTCAAACTGCTGAAAATACAATATTATTGGAAAATATTGTAACGACCCTGGGTTTATAAGCGCGGAAATTGGCTCTGCCGCACAAGCGTGCTTTTGTGGCACAGTCGATAGCGCGCCGGACCTCGGGCTCGAAGGTCGAGGGTTCGAGACCTGCTCCCTGCCTGTTTCATTACATTGGTGTCAGAAGGGATCGGACCTTGCATCCACGACAGTGCGTGTGCTTGGCCGGTGAGCGCGTTCCTGTAAGACGTAGAGCCGCGAGGACGTGCTCTTTGAAAGAAGGGAGTAGTGTAACAACCCTGGGTTTATAAGCGAGGAAATCGACTCTGCCACACAAGCGTGCTTTTGTGGCACAGTCGATAGCGCGCCGGACCTCGGGGTCGAGGGTTCGAGACATGCTCCCTGCCTTTTTCATTACATTGGTGTCAGAAGGGATCGGACCTTGCATCCACGACAGTGCGTGTGCTTGGCCGGTGAGCGCGTTCCTGTAAGACGTAGAGCCGCGAGGACGTGCTCTTTGAAAGAAGGGAGTAGTGTAACAACCCTGGGTTTATAAGCGAGGAAATCGACTCTGCCACACAAACGTGCTTTTGTGGCACAGTCGATAGCGCGCCGGACCTCGGGCTCAAAGGTCGAGGGTTCGAGACCTGCTCCCTGCCTTTTTCATTACATTGGTGTCAGAAGGGATCGGACCTTGCATCCACGACAGTGCGTGTGCTTGGACTGTGCATGTTCCTGTAAGACGTAGAGTCGGGAGTAGTGTACCGACCCTGGGTTTATAAGCGAGGAAATCGACTCTGCCGCACGAGCATGCTTTTGCGGCACAAGTCGATAGCGTGCCGGACCTCCGGGCTAGAAGGTCGACCTGCTCCCTGCCTGTTTCATTACAATATATTTCACAGCAGTTTACATGGTACAATGATTCTCTACAATATATATACTCTCATGTTTTGTCACAAACTGAAATTAGGTCAACTATTATTATTTTAGCAACCACGAAATGGCGGCACGATTTCTGCATAGTGTAACATTTCAATTTAATTTAAAGATAACTTTACCACAAAGATGGCCGCCCGTCCACCCACTGTCGAATGTCAACATAAATGGCCATCCATAGCAATGGCTCCACTTGGGCTGGTAGCCTAGTGGTTAGAGCGGTGGGCCAGTAACCGAAAGGTTGCTAGATCAAATCCCCGAGCTGACAAGGTAAAAATCTGTTGTGTTCTGCCCCTGAGCAAGGCAATTAACCCACCGGTCCCCGGGCGCTGAAGACGTGGTTGTCGATTAAGGCAGCCCCCCCGCACCTCTCTGATTCAGAGGGGTTGGGTTAAATGCAGAAGACACATTTCAGTTGTACAACTGACTAGGTATCCCCCTTTCCTTTACTTACTCACAGAGTCAGAGCTGCCATGACCGGAGTGCATGCAGAGCAAGCTGCCTGTGCACAGGGAGCGAGTGACAGAGAGAGGAGCAGCTAATGGATTTATTAATGGAGGAAGTTATTTCTGATTTCGGGCCTGGGTAGGGCCTGAATGTTGTCGGCATATGTAGTGCTCAGGCTTAAAATTCATGCCCATGAAGGGCTCTGGTGTAAATGTAATCAACCTCTCTTACACATTAATAACATGTATTCATAATGCCACCCCCAGAGTAATAGACATCAGGGCTCAATCACAAAGGCTGCACTGTATGCAACAAATATGAAAAACTGCTGCATCACATTCAATATCAACAAAGATACATTCAGCCTAACTGGTTAAATGAGAAACACCTTTGACAGCTCTTGAAGACTCATCTTAGAAACTGGGCGTACCCCACACCGTTTATAAACGGAATTCTCTAAATTGCTGGTGTGGTAGCCCTTTCAACAGATGGTAATGTTAACCATATACAGTAATTTCACGAAGCTGTCTGCCGCCCAAGGGCAATGCCCCGACTCTCCAACGCTTTACTTTCATATCACATCAAAATAATTTCAAAAGGCTAAAAATACACTTATTGTACACTGTTTTAACCGGCTTTATCACAGTTGCAGCAGACAGTATTTTCCAGTGACAACACGTTTCTGGCAGCCTTCTTCCTTTATGCTACGTCTACACACAGGTGTTCGTTCGGAGACGCAGATTGCTAATTACCACAGGTGGTCCCTCTGTCTTCATTAAACATGCGCTCTAACATGGAGATATGGCTATGTGGGAACACTAACCCTAAAAAAGGTGTGTATCAATTTAACCTATTGTTTTTGTATTTATTATTTTTCATAAGGTCCGTATGCTTCCAAAACCATACTGCAAGCTATACGTGTCAATGTTCAGACCAAGTATCAGGGCTCTTAACAAAACTCCCCATACAGATGATGTCTTCGTCCAATGACTTGTGTAATGTATGGAACAGATAGTCATGATCAAGGGCTAGGAGCCAGCTGTGGTCGATACATTCAGCTGAGAACCCAAGACAGGGAAGCTGAAAGTTTGGCCAACTTGGGTTTTCGAGAGCTACTTTAGTTTACAATTGGCTCATTCATCCCCCTCCTCTCCCCTGTAACTATTCCCCAGGTCGTTGCTGCAAATGAGAACGTGTTCTCAGTCAATTTACCTGGTAAAATAACGGAATAAATAAAAATAAAAACTTGTGTGGTATCCCAACAACACTAGTTTATATCAGAAATACCACATCTGCAGAATTAATTTAATAAACACTTAACATAGGAATTAATTGGATCCTGATACCAAGTCAAGTTAAAGTACAGCAAGTTCGATAGAAGCATATGTCAGCCAACCGGCAAAACTGGTCCATTCAATTACTAGTTTGTCTGCTCAAAACAATCAATGTGGGGCAAAGGCCAAGCGATGGTACACGCCTATACTTATAAATCCACGATGGTAGGTGACAATATGTGAAATCTAGCTACACGTGAACGTAGCATTAGATAGGAGTATAAAACCAATGCGAAAGCAATGAATAGAAGTGACACGTGGGAGGTTGGGGCCCGATCCCAGTAGCAAACCGGCGAACCACAATGGACACGATTATAGCAAGCTAATAAGCTAAACTAATATGTTCATTAAAAAGTGAACCATACTTACTGAAAAACAAACGATAGCTCAATGTATTGGGGTTCCCCCTCTCTTCGACTGTGAAGCTCATATTTAATCTGTGTTGGTTTCTTGCCGAAGCTGCGGTGATGGTTAGTGCACTTTGAGTGTTCAAAAGAAGTCCACCCAGAACTACACTGCACATGCGCATTTCTAGGCCGAGTTTGGAAAGTGCAGCAACCTGCGCATAACGAATAATCATATCGCGTTGAAAATTACGTATGCATACTGATACTGTCTGTGGTTAATTCTAAGAGTTGATCTTGTTTTTGCAAACCAGCTGAATGTAAGGCAGGTCTCCAATCCATTCTACTGTACATTTTCTTGAATATGGGAGATATCATGATATCAATCCGCTAAAACAATGTCCTGCTATATATAGTTTGTTAGAGTTGATCATGTGCTACGTGTTAACGGCAAAGTAAAATATCCCTCAACCTACATCATATAACTTTTTTTTTTCTAAACACGTGTAGTGGGTCTCTTCCATTAGCCCTTAGTTATTATTCCAAACCATACGGTTTGAAGCAGAGATCAATATATAATGACGAGTGCTCATGTCTCCGCCCTAACAATGGGAGTCGTTGTCATAAACTGTGTTCGAATACTCATACTAACCGTAATATTTGTGACATAAATTGAGTATGTAGTATGTTTATAAGTCATAGTATGGCTATAGTTATTATGCCAAATGTTCCCGGATGTCGTACTAGATTCGCCAAAAAAAAAAAAAAAAAATATTTTACCTTTATTTAACCAGGTAGGCAAGTTGAGAACAAGTTCTCATTTACAATTGCGACCTGGCACACACGAAAATACGAAGTATACACCCGATGGACACTATTTCCGTGTTTGTGTATAGTATTTGGCAACAAGAATAAAAAAAATTACAATCATTTCAGTGGTTTTGTTATCATTGCAATAGTAACATATTATATCTTTCATGTTAAAATGATAGGCAGTGTTCATAATTATAAATAAGTACTTTGCAAGATTTTCCCAAAATTCGGACACAAATTTACATTCAAAGAACAAGTGAGATAGATTCTCACCTTCTTTTTCACAGAAAACGCAGATATCATCAATAGCCACAAATTTGGAAATCATAGGATTACATGGATATATCTTATGTAAAATGTTGAAGTGCACTTCCTTAACTTTGTTTGGTATACAGTATTTGTAAGGCCTTAACCATGCATTTTTCCAGACAATGTCAGGAATAAGCATGTTCCAGAAAAACGTTCCTCTTGGTGTAAGTTGTTTTTGTGAATGAAGAATTTGTCTTATATATTTATTACAACAAGATTTCTCAAGTAAGCCCACGCCTTCCAATCTGAGTTCTGGATAAACTTTGTGACTTTTCATAAGTGTAGTTAGACCACTGGGAATGGCTTTGATCACAGAAATATACTCTCTGAAAGGTATTGGAAACTCCTTCAATGTTATAAATTGTTCATATGTGAGAATATTACCCTTGTTGTCGAAAATATCAAGAACAAAGTCAATATTCCTCTCATGCCAAAATTAAAAAAAAATCTGATTGAATTTAATTATCTTATTAAAACACTAACCCTAGTGAATAACAACAAGAATAACATCTTCATGAATCATTATAATAAGATATTTTCAGAGTGAATATAATTGCACTTAAATTGTTTCTTTTTTGTATTTTATTTTTATTTATATTTTTTGTATGTTTGAGCATTGTTAATACCTGTGTTTGGTTTGCTAGACATGTTTGATGTAACAATGTAAGTAGATTTTTGTATTATGAATGAAATACAATTATAAATAAAAATAAAATGTAAAAAAAATACACTATTTCCGTACTTTTAGGGCCCATAATGCAATTCTCCAGAAAATGGGCGTGGCTTTACAACGGTTTCAGATTTGAAGAAAATTGTGGAAAATATGCAGCCGAAGTCTGACGAGAGCAATAGAAATTCGCTGCTTAAATTATGATAAATGTTACGAACATGTTGAGCAATGTAATAAAGTAATGACTTTTCAAATAAGTTACACTTTTTTGGCTGACAATTTGTTTGCTAATATATCCTATCATTACAGCATTATGTTGTGTTGGCTACCTACTGTAACATTAGTTGGCTACTAATACATTGAACTTGCCAGAATATTTACTTTGTGCAATCTAACTACCCAACTTTTAGTGACTTGATTATTCATGTCATTCATAGTTTACCTAAGTGGTATAGTCGTTTGAGTGCGTTTGTAAATTATCTCTAGCTATCTACTCCAATTTCAGAGCACTCTCGTGCAGGCATAGCATAGAATAACTGATGAAACGTCTGCAAAAAAGCGTAATTCAATTGTTGCCAGCAGCACCGTTACAGTCACCAATGCTCTGGATAACATGAAAACTGCCTAACCAGCTCTGCTGAGCAGAGTAAACTGGTCAGAATGAGGTGTTCTCTCATTTGTGTCTGGAAATAGATAGCAAGTTCACTTGGGTGCTTGACTGCCGTTGCAAAGTCGCTTTCATCTACCCTGCTCGGATCATCCCTACTCCTTGGCCAGAGCATCCAGTGTGCGACAATATGACAACGCCCTGAATTTAAACGCAGAGAGCAAACCCTGGCAGCCCAGATTGAATTTACGAACACACCCTAAATCTAGCTAGTAATTTGTTAATATGCTAGCAAGAGATTGTATAGCAACAGCATCAACTTCTGATAGACAGGCGAAGCGCTAGTATGCTCAACTGAAAGGTTACCGTTCGTTTACAGTACACTAAAATTGACATGTACTATATACTCATTAAGTATACAGTATGTTAGTATGGGTATTCGAACACAGCTAAAGACTGGGAAAATAGTTCGTTGTCCCAGCAGGCGACAAGCTTAGGTCTGCTTAAACCCAGAAACGCATTGAGATATTTTTGACACATTTCGGAGTAACCATCTCGCTTTGCCTCTTCCTCTGTTTGAAAACTGTGATTATTCTTTATCGTTTGTCATTGCATAATAGCTCCACCAGGCGACAGCGGGGCTACTCTTCCACGACGTCATATCCGGTCTCCTTGTATTGTTGTTCTTCCTGCCTGGCGGAGGGAGTGGGGCTGTGCTGACGGCTGGGAGGACGAGAGGAGCCACAAGAAAGACTTGGGAAGAGATAAGAGAGAAAGAGAAAAGGCCGTGGGTTACACCGTCCGTCGGGTTAGGCATCAACCACCTACAGATTACAACACCGTCTGACCAGTCACTAAACCGGGGGAGAAATGTCGTCGTCTACCAGTCGTCAGTTTAGCGAGAGCAGGGTCATTCCGACCAGGACGGTGTTGATCAACGATACAACGCAGCTACCTCATGACTATTGCACCACCCCAGGAGGCACTTTATTTTCGACCACTCCGGGAGGTAAAACCAACACAAATTTATAAATTGCATATTATTGCTTGTTTGTCCCGCCCCTGCCGTGGCAATGTGATTGGTTAGTGTTCAACAGCAGTGATTCGGAATCATGGTGGCTGCCTACATAACAATGCAATAGATTATTTATTGTAGAGGAGGCTGGTGGGAGGAGCTATAGGAGGACGGGCTCATTGTAATAGCTGGAATGGATAATGGAACGGTATCGAACTCATCAAACCATATATTCCATTCAAAACGAATGTATTCATAAAGCCCTTCTTACATCAGCTGATATATCAAAGTGCTGTACAGAAACCCAGCCTAAAACCCCAAACAGCAACAATGCAGGTGTAGAAGCACCTGCATTCCTGCCATTACATTGAGCCCACCCTCCTAAAGCACATCCCACCAGTCGCCTCTGATTTATTGATTTATGCTCGATTGTGTCATTTGTCATTTTCAATAATTAGTCATGTTTTGAGCTAGTCTCTATTAAAAATAGACATGTCCATTTTATATATTATATAATAATTAACAGATTGCATTTTGCTCCCCTGTCGCCTACTGGTTTTGCCTACTGGAAAGATTTGCTTCCCTCCAGTTAGAAAGCAGTAGTTGCACCACTGATATTTAAAACGAAAAGGCACCTGCAAAATAAAATATTGTATCTATTAGGTTGTGCTGTATCATTGTTTCATGTCCGATGCACTCTGGGTGTTGTCATTTCACTTTGCCTGTAAGAATCACAATGATCACAGGCATGTATGATTAGGCTTTGCTGTATCACAGCCTCTGGGAGAATTTTTTTTAAAGGATCGGACCCTTTTTTTTTCAATTTTTGTCTGAAATGACATACCCAAATTTAACTGCCTGTAGCTCAGGACCTGAAGCAAGGATATGCATATTCTTGATACCATTTGAAAGGAAACACTTTGAAGTTTTTGGAAATGTGAAATTAATGTAGGAAAATGTAACACATTAGATCTGGTAAAAGATAATACAAACAAAAAACGTTTTTTTGTTTTGTTTGTACCATCATCTTTGAAATGCAAGAGAAAGGCCATAAAGTATTATTCCAGCCCAGGTGCAATTTAGATTTTGTCCGGTAGATGACAGTGTATGTACAAAGTTGTAGACCAATTCAATGAACCATTGCATATCTGTTCAAAATGTTGCATCAAGGCTGCCAAAATGTCTAATTGGTTTATTAATACATTTTAAAGTTCATAATTGTGCACTCTCCTCGAACAATAGCATGGTATTATTTCACTGTAATAGCTACTGTAAATTGGATAGTGCAGTTAGATTAACAAGAATTTAAACTTTTTGCCCATATCAGATATGTCTATGTTTGTGTTACAGTGCCTTGCGAAAGTATTCGGCCCCCTTGAACTTTGCGACCTTTTGCCACATTTCAGGCTTCAAACATAAAGATATAAAACTGTATTTTTTTGTGAAGAATCAACAACAAGTGGGACACAATCATGAAGTGGAACGACATTTATTGGATATTTCAAACTTTTTTAACAAATCAAAAACGGAAAAATTGGGCGTGCAAAATTCTTCAGCCCCCTTAAGTTAATACTTTGTAGCGCCACTTTTTGCTGCGATTACAGCTGTAAGTCGCTTGGGGTATGTCTCTATCAGTTTTGCACATCGAGAGACTGACATTTTTTCCCATTCCTCCTTGCAAAACAGCTCAAGCTCAGTGAGGTTGGATGGAGAGCATTTGTGAACAGTAGTTTTCAGTTCTTTCCACAGATTCTCGATTGGATTCAGGTCTGGACTTTGACTTGGCCATTCTAACACCTGGATATGTTTATTTTTGAACCATTCCATTGTAGATTTTGCTTTATGTTTTGGATCATTGTCTTGTTGGAAGACAAATCTCCGTCCCAGTCTCAGGTCTTTTGCAGACTCCATCAGGTTTTCTTCCAGAATGGTCCTGTATTTGGCTCCATCCATCTTCCCATCAATTTTAACCATCTTCCCTGTCCCTGCTGAAGAAAAGCAGGCCCAAACCATGATGCTGCCACCACCATGTTTGACAGTGGGGATGGTTTGTTCAGGGTGATGAGCTGTGTTGCTTTTACGCCAAACATAACGTTTTGCATTGTTGCTAAAAGGTTCCATTTTGGTTTCATCTGACCAGAGCACCTTCTTCCACATGTTTGGTGTGTCTCCCAGGTGGCTTGTGGCAAACTTTAAACAACACTTTTTATGGATCTCTTTAAGAAATGGCTTTCTTCTTGCCACTCTTCCATAAAGGCCAGATTTGTGCAATATACGACTGATTGTTGTCCTATGGACAGAGTCTCCCACCTCAGCTGTAGATCTCTGCAGTTCATCCAGAGTGATCATGGGCCTCTTGGCTGCATCTCTGATGTCAGTGGTCAGTGGTCTGATACTCCTTCCATTTCAATATTATCGCTTGCACAGTGCTCCTTTGGATGTTTAAAGCTTGGGAAATCTTTTTGTATCCAAATCCGGCTTTAAACTTCTTCACAACAGTATCTCGGACCTGCCTGGTGTGTTCCTTGTTCTTCATGATGCTCTCTGCGCTTTTAACGGACCTCTGAGACTATCACAGTGTAGGTGCATTTATACGGAGACTTGATTACACACAGGTGGATTGTATTTATCATCATTAGTCACTTAGGTCAACATTGGATCATCCAGAGATCCTCACTGAACTTCTGGAGAGAGTTTGCTGCACTGAAAGTAAAGGGGCTGAATAATTTTGCACGCCCAATTTTTCAGTTTTTGATTTGTTAAAAAAGTTTGAAATATCCAATAAATGTCGTTCCACTTCATGATTGTGTCCCACTTGTTGTTGATTCTTCACAAAAAAATACAGTTTTATAGCTTTATGTTTGAAGCCTGAAATGTGGCAAAAGGTCGCAAAGTTCAAGGGGGCCGAATACTTCGCAAGACACTGTACTTACAACCTCATGCTAATCACATGAGCCTACGTTAGCTCAACCGCACCGTAGAGGTTGCTCGTGCTCTCTCGCCTCCTTCTCAAAACCAATTTGAGGAGAAGGTCAGAGGTGAGGGACCTCTGGCTTTCTCATCCAGTGGGTTTTGAGGAAGAATTGAGGACTATGCACTTGAGATCTCCCACTGACCCAGAGTAGCCTTCCATCAGCCTACCAAAGGTTGCACCTATGTAGAAAAATGCATATCTGGTAGCTTGGAAGTAGATACTGAGAAATAATCAGTAGGCCTAATGTTACATGATTAAATCTGTGAAATAATTTCTCCCCCAAGCTCTTTACAGGCATTTAACACCATTCTACATGACATCTATTTTCCCAACATCAATCACTTAAGTCACATTGTTAAAATGTTTTCATTCAGTTACAAAAGTAACAGTCCATGGCTGAGCCCTATATGTGAGTGCACTGTGGTTAAAACAAAATATGTATAAGTACTGAAAAGCTTGGTTCTGGTGACTTTTTAAAAGGAAAAAACTCAAATAAAAATAATATTTCCACCCCCAGAAATGAGCTCAATAACGTATTGGTAAAATTATTATAGAATACAGGATGCAATTTCTTTCTGAAATAAGACATTTATCTTGACAAAATTAAGAGGGGAACATGTGACTGAACATGAATTAGAGCCAACAAAATCATGTTCATCACAAAAGGAGGGCATTGGAAATCTCCAGGTTCTTACAAAAGCCTAGGTCTTCATCAGGCATCCATATATAGGTGGGAGGTGAAAGGTCCTATATATAGGGGCTGTACTCAGTGACATCCCTTCCAGGAGGTAAAAAAGTATAACAGTTGTTCACAATATTAACATTCAATGTATTAAAATATATGATCATACACAAGGAATGGGATCAATATTTACAGTTATATACATACAATATTCAATTAGGATCAAATAAACTATAATTTTGGAATTTTGTAACTATAAAAACGGTTTCAAGTCAAACTCCTAGTTATCAAATCAAATTTATTTGTCACATACACATGGTTAGCAGATGTTAGTGCGAGTGTAGCGAAATGCTTGTGCTTCTAGTTCCGACAATGCAGTAATAACCAACAAGTAATCTAGCTAACAATTCCAAAACTACTACCTTATAGACACAAGTGTAAGGGGATAAAGAATATGTACATAAAGATATATGAAGGAGTGATGGTACAGAGAGGCATAGGCAAGACACAGTAGATGGTATTGAGTGCAGTATATACATATGAGATGAGTATGTAAACAAAGTGGCATAGTTAAAGTGGCTAGTGATACATGTATTACATAAGGATGCAGTAGATGATATAGAGTACAGTATATACGTATACATATGAGATGAATAATGTAGGGTATGTAAACATTATATTAGGTAGCATTGTTTAAAGTGGCTAGTGATATATTTTACATCATTTCCCATCAATTCCCATTATTAAAGTGGCTGGAGTTGAGTCAGTGTGTTGGCAGCAGCCACTCAATGTTAGTGGTGGCTGTTTAACAGTCTGATGGCCTTGAGATAGAAGCTGTTTTTCAGTCTCTCGGTCCCAGCTTTGATGCACCTGTACTGACCTCGCCTTCTGGATGATAGCGGGGTGAACAGGCAGTGGCTCGGGTGGTTGTTGTCCTTGATGATCTTTATGGCCTTCCTGTGACATCGGGTGGTGTAGGTGTCCTGGAGGGCAGATAGTTTGCCCCCGGTGATGCGTTGTGCAGACCTCACTACCCTCTGGAGAGCCTTACGGTTGTGGGCGGAGCAGTTGCCGTACCAGGCGGTGATACAGCCCGACAGGATGCTCTCGATTGTGCATCTGTAGAAGTTTGTGAGTGCTTTTGGTGACAAGCCAAATTTCTTCAGCCTCCTGAGGTTGAAGAGGCACTGCTGCGCCTTCTTCACGATGCTGTCTGTGTGGGTGGACCAATTCAGTTTGTCTGTGATGAGTACGCCGAGGAACTTAACTTACTACCCTCTCCACTACTGTTCCATCGGTATGGATAGGGGGTTGCTCCCTCTGCTGTTTCCTGAAGTCCACAATCATCTCCTTAGTTTTGTTGACGTTGAGTGTGAGGTTATTTTCCTGACACCACACTCAGAGGGCCCTCACCTCCTCCCTGTAGGCCGTCTCGTCGTTGTTGCTAATCAAGCCTACCACTGTTGTGTCGTCCGCAAACTTGATGATTGAGTTGGAGGCGTGTGTGGCCACGCAGTCGTGGGTGAACAGGGAGTACAGGAGAGGGCTCAGAACGCACCCTTGTGGGGCCCCAGTGTTGAGGATCAGCGGGGTGGAGATGTTGTTGCCTACCCTCACCACCTGGGGGCGGCCCGTCAGGAAGTCCAGTACCCAGTTGCACAGGGCAGGGTCGAGACCCAGGGTCTCGAACTTGATGACGAGCTTGGAGGGCACTTTGGTGTTAAATGCCGAGCTGTAGTCGATGAACAGCATTCTCACATAGGTATTCCTCTTGTCCAGATGGGTTAGGGCAGTGTGGTTGAGATTGCATCGTCTGTGGACCTATTTAGGCGGTAAGCAAATTGGAGTGGGTCTAGGGTGTCAGGTAGGGTGGAGGTGATATGGTCCTTGACTAGTCTCTCAAAGCACTTCATGATGACGGAAGTGAGTGCTACGGGGCGGTAGTCGTTTAGCTCAGTTACCTTAGCTTTCTTGGAAACAGGAACAATGGAGGCCCTCTTGAAGCATGTGGGAACAACAGACTGGGATAGGGATTGATTGAATATGTCCGTAAACACACCAGCCAGCTGGTCTGCGCATGCTCTGAGGGCCCGGCTGGGGATGCCGTCTGGGCCTGCAGCCTTGCGAGGGTTGACACGTTTAAATGTTTTCCTCACGTCGGCTGCAGTGAAGGAGAGTCCGCATGTTTTAGTTGCGGGCAGTGTCAGTGGCACTGTATTGTCCTCAAAGCGGGCAAAAAAGTTATTTAGTCTGCCTGGGAGCAAGACATCCTGGTCTGTGACGGTGCTGGTTTTCTTTTTGTAATCTGTGATTGACTGTAGACCCTGCCACATACCTCTTGTGTCTGAGCTGTTGAATTGAGATTCTACTTTGTCTCTATACTGACGCTTAGCTTGTTTGATTGCCTTGCGGAGGGAATAGTTACACTGTTTGTATTCGGTCATGTTTCCAGTCACCTTGCCCTGATTAAAAGCAGTGGTTTGCGCTTTCAGTTTCACGCGAATGCTGCCATCAATCCACGGTTTCTGGTTTGGGAATGTTTTAATCGTTGCTATGGGAATGATATTTTCAACGCACGTTCTAATGAACTCGCTCACCGAATCAGCGTATTCGTCAATGTTGTGGTCTGACGCAATACGGAACAAGGCCAAGAGGAGGGTGTGCTAAGCTTGTGGATCCAGAAAGAATCCCTTTGAAGAAGTTTCCTCTCAATGTCCCCGCCCCTGCGTGACATCTTTGCCATTTCTTTTCCAATGTATCTCAGAGAACTAATAAGATGTCCAGCTTGTATGAACAACAACCGGATTGTTTGTCTCACCTGCCCGTATATTGCTGCGGTGCTCAGTGATCTGTGTCTTAAGGCTTCTATGGGTTTTCCGTATGTAAGACAGACCACAAGGACATTTCAACATGTAAATAACATTGGTGGACATGTAGATAATCAGGCCTTTGATATTAAATCTTTGTCCTGTGCGGGGGTGGGTAAATCAGTTACATTTGTACGTGAGGCTGCATTGAGCACATTGGCCACATTTGTAATTACCCTCCGAAACCTTGTCCAAGCAAGTTTCCCTTTTCTCTGGTGGGTAATCAGATTTAACCACAATGTCTCTCATGTTTGGTTTTTAAAAGACCATACATGAGGGATATTTAAAAAAATGGGTTTCAGTCAAAGCTGTCAAGGTAAAGTGTGACTACTTTGTAGAATCTCAAATATAAAATATAATATATAAAATATATTTTGATTTGTTTAACACTTTTTTGCTTACTAGATTATTCCATGTGTTTTTTCATAGTTTTGATGTCTTCACTATTATTCTACAACGTAGAAAATAGTAAAAATAAAGAAAAACCCTGGAATGACTAGGGTGTGTCCAAACTTTTGACTTGTACTGTATATATATGGAGCAATTTAGCAAGTACGATTTGTTATCTGTAATGGTTATGATAAATTAGGCATTGTTGTGCACCGTTGATGTATAGATACATATTGCAACAAAAACAAATCTGGCATTGTGTTTTTAAAAGGGCCGCCAGGGTGGCCTAGTGGTTAGAGCGTTGGACTAGTAACCGGAAGGTTGCGAGTTCAAACCCCCGAGCTGACAAGGTACAAATCTGTCGTTCTGCCCCTGAACAGGCAGTTAACCCACTGTTCCTAGGCCGTCATTGAAAATAAGAATTTGTTCTTAACTGACTTGCCTGGTTAAATAAAGGTAAAATTAATTAATTAATTAAAGAAAGGTTTAATTTATTTGAGTACTGGAGTTCAATATCATTTATTGTGGTAGAACTTAAGTAGAATAGTTGTGTTCTATTCATAAATACGGATTCCCCCCTGTGTAGATTTGCAGGAAATTCTGAAAAATAAAAAATAATAATTGTACACCACCACTTTGACAGTCAGGCGTCCATGCCAAGGCAGTGTTGTGCATAACATACGTCATCTTTTGTTTAAAATGGGTCTTTAAATGTATATAGAGCTAAACCGGTTTATGCTCTTGCCCTTTCTATTCACAGATTTGTGACTGTCATCAACCATTGTAATGATGACATGATGAAATGTGCAAAACAAGAATGAAAAATTAATGAAATTTGACCTTGATTGGCCTGTATTTGCACTGCTACACAGTGCTACACTATTGCATGTTGATTGACGGTAAATTGAAGAAAACAACAATGACTGTTATAGATGTGATATAATCAACATATTAGAGGTCGACAGATTATGATTTCTCAACGCCGATACCGATTATTGGAGGACCAAAAAAAGCCGATACCGGTTAATCGGACGATTTAAAAATAATAATAATAAATAAATACAAATCTATTTGTAATAATGACAATTACAACAATACTGAATGAACACTTATTTTAACTTAATATAATACGTCAATGAAATCCATTTAGCCTCAAATAAATAATGAAACATGTTCAATTTGCTTTAAATAATGCAAAAGTGTTGGAGAACAAAGTAAAAGTGCAATATGTGCCATGTAAGAAAGCTAACGTTTAAATTCCTTGCTCAGAACATGAGAACATATGAAAGCTGGTGGTTCCTTTTAACATGAGTCTTCAATATTCCCAGGTAAGAGGTTTTAGGTTGTAGTTATTATAGGAATTACAAGACTATATCTCTCTCTACCATTTGTATTTCATTAACCTTTGACTATTGGATGTTCTTATAGGCACTTTAGTATTGCCAGTGTAACAGTATAGCTTCCGTCCTTCTCCTCGCTCCTACCTGGGCTCGAACCAGGAACACATCGACAACAGCAACCCTCGAAGCAGCGTTACCCATGCAGAGCAAGGGAAACAACCACTCCAAGTCTCAGAGCAAGTGACGTTTGAAACACTATTAGCGCGCACCCCGCTAACTAGCTAGCCATTTCACATCGGTTACACCAGCCTAATCTCGGGAGTTGATAGGCTTGAAGTCATAAACAGCACTGTGCTTGCGAAGATTTGCTGGCAAACGCACTAAAGTGCTGTTTGAATGAATGCTTACGAGCCTGCTGCTGCCTACCACCGCTCAGTCGGACTGCTCTATCAAATCATAGACTTAGTTATAACATGATAACACACAGAAATACGAGCCTTAGGTCATTAATATGGCCGAATCCGGAAACTATCATCTCGAAAACAAGCCGTTTATTCTTTCAGTGAAATACGGAACCGTTCCATATTTTATCTAACGGGTGGCATCCATAAGTCCAAATACTCCTGTTACATTGCACAACCTTCAATGTTTTGTCATAATTACGTTAAATTCTGTCAAATTAGGCGGCCCAAACTGTTGCATATACACTGACTCTGCGTGCAATGAATGCAAGAGAAGTGACACAATTTCACCTGGTTAATATTGCCTGTTAACCTGGATTTATTTTATCTAAATATGCAGGTTTAAAAATATATACTTCTGTGTATTGATTTTAAGAAAGGCATTGATGTTTATGGTTAGGTACACATTGGAGCAACGATACGCACCGCATCGATTATACGCAACGCAGGACACGCCAGATAAACTAGTAATATCATCAACCATGTGTAGTTAAATAGTGATTATGATTGATTGTTTTTTATAAGATAAGCTTAATGCTAGCTAGCAACTTACCTTGGCTTACTGCATTCGAGTAACAGGCAGACTCCTCGTGGAGTGCAATGTAATCAGGTGGTTAGAGCGTTGGACTAGTTAACTGTAAGGTTGCAAGATTGAATCCCCGACCTGACAAGGTAAAAGTCTGTCGTTCTGCCCCTGAAAGAGGCAGTTAACCCCCTGTTCCTAGGCCGTCATTGAAAATAAGAATGCGTTCTTAACTGACTTGCCCAGTTAAATAAAGATGAAATAAAAAATAAAAATCATTTTAAAAATCGGCCAAATCGGTGTCCAAAAATACCGATTTCCGGTTGTTATGATAACTTGAAATAGGCCCTAATTAATCAGCAATTCACATGGTGTACCAGTTCTCTAAAGCAGGTTTGTAATACATATGTTGTCACCTTATTTCTTTTCAGTCAACGGTTGGAACTAATATGTCAATGATGTTACTAAATAATCACTCTCCTCCTTCGTAGGGACCCGGATCATCTACGACCGTAAGTTCCTGTTGGACAGGCGTAACTCCCCCATCGCCCAGACCCCCCCGGCTCACCTGCCCATCATCCCCGGGGTGACCAGCCTCAACGTCCTCACCGAGAACGGGAGGAACGAGGTCAACAACCGCATCAAACCCAATAACAGTCATGGCAAGACAGCCACCGGTCAGTAGGCTACTATTACACCGAGAAGTATTGTTAGAATATATATCGGGCAGGTTTCTCAGACACAGATTAAACCTAGTCTTGAACAAAGAAGCAACCAAGAAACTCCATTGAAAGTGCGCTTCAGTCCAGGACTAGGTACATCTGTTCAGAAAACCGTCCATACATGTACCTCTATGGTGCTGCTACTACTAGTCATTTTAATATTAGAATACCTATCACATTACACATTTAGTAATGACAGGATGCATTTGAAAGTTCACGCACGGTCAAACTTTGGTATGACTTAATTATGTTATCGATCAGAGAGGGGGGAAAAGGTACATTGATAAGCACACCAATGACGGCATTAATGATACGTAATTAAAGAAAGACGACATTAATGATACGTAATAAAAGAAAGACAACATTAATGATACGTAATAAAAGAAAGACAACATTAACGACACGTAATAGAAGGACGGCACTTCTTCCAGCCTATTCCACACCATAGCCTCCTGAATTTGAAAGATAATCTTCTGTCATGTTGATTAAAATGTGTCACTGACTCGCCCGTGGAATGATGGTCCAGCATTTTCTCAATTAATATTTTGTTGTTCGGCTAGCCATGTGCAACATATACGGCTAGCCATGTGCAACATGTACGGGCAGTTACAAGCCTGCTGGAGGTAGTGCCAACTGCGTGATCAATATCCACCTTCATAACATGGATGAAGCCTGAGCTGGAATGTGGCTGGCTAGCTGTATAAAAGCCTAAGTAGGTCTAGCTTCCATCTTAGTATAGAGTACAATGCTTTAGAGTACACTGTTGGTTGCATTTTATTTGTGTTCTTGTGTTTAAAGGTGAGGATGCTCAGTTCGAGATGGATATCTAACCACCCCTGAGGAACCTCAACGGAACAACAGAAGAAGGAACTAACCTTGTACCTGTGCTGTGCACCAGTGGCTTGGCTTGTAGAAACCAATTTTTGTGAGCCCTCACGTCAATCATGGCAGCCATCTTCTTTAGCTCTCTGTCTCGCCGTCGCTGGGTGTGATGTATGTAAACCATGCGGATAAACTATACCATATAATACGGTTGCTCTGTTTCAATGTCCATGCTAGGATACCACTTAGAATGAAGCAATGTATTTGACATGTTTTCCCCTAAGTGGTATAGTAGTGGAATATTGGAATGCAGTCTTCATGTACTGTAGCCAACTCTTCTATCGTTGTCAAGCCATACACAGAGGCGTTGGCTACAGTACAAACCAACTGGGCTACCAGATTATGGCCAACCCTGAGACCTAGTGGGAGACTGCGGGTCTATTCGAACAGGTCTCAGGGTTACAACTGGCATATTTGTATGTACTTCAGCCACACAGCAAGAGAAAGGGTCTGAAACCAAGGTAACCAGAGATTTTCTTACCCATTAACTAAATGTTGACGCCCAAGTCAATGCAGTAATCTAAGATGTCCATTCTGTATGTCTGTACTACCAGAGCATACTGTAAACACAGCCTTCTTTACCACTTCAGACTTTTTATAATGGGGCCCAGGAAACTGCAACATGTACTACTTCTACTACTTTGTAGAGCAAAGTACCGGCCTTAGAATCTTCAGTCAGAAGGATTGATATAAACAAATAGTTTGGTTTACATTTTAATTTCTTTTTTAAATGACTGAATATTCTCCAAGGACTCATAGCTGCCTGTTTTATAGTCCGTTAGGTTACCAACAATTAAATTAATATGGACGATGTGACAGATTAGTTTTTTCTTCAGATTAGCTGAGAATTTCATCGTCATTCCAGGCCTTGAATTATCCATCACCAATACAAGTCTGACTTTATGTTGTGTTTTGGTTCTTTCTGGTAAAGGATTTTATGAAGATTGGGCTTTTGGTTTGTGGTGATGATTTGATAGATTTGCAAATGGAAGGAGCAAATTAATTGATACATTACTTACAAGATTACAAGACAATAGTTAGGTTTAAACAGTCTGATATTTGCTGCATTTGAATGAACTACATAAACACAGATTTATTAGAAAATGAGACAGGAAAAAGTTTAAAAACGTGAATCGTTTCCAACAATTTTTCTATGCATTTTATTACATACATTACTTCTATCTTGACATTGAACTTTTTTCAATGTCAAATACCAAATGGACATGAAAGGAAGAGCTGAGACCATTTTTTCATCAGACATTGATACTGTATTACAGACATCCCTCGTTTAGGTAATAGACTACACTTCCACCGTCTTTCTTACCTTAATCTCTTCCTCTTCTTTCAGTCTACTGTGCTAAGTGTCTCTACCCCATGCCTTACACATTACATACCAAGATAAAAGGTTGCTACTAAAATGGAGTTCATTGTCTACTGATTCAAGTGACCCTCAACCAGAAAATAGTTATATTTTAAACAGACTTTTATGTTTGTATTTAGCACTTGAAAATAAATATTTTTTTTAATAAAAAAATTTAAACCGTTTTTCTGTTTTGTTATTCAGATCATGGCCATTATTGTTTTGGATGATCATACTGTTACCATAACTAAAACTGTCAGCAATTAAACCACATTTTCATTCCATCTCTAGGTACTCTCTTATTCAGATTATATATTTTTAAAAATGATTATATATTAAATGCAATCATTGGATTTGATTGAAGGAGAGAAACTGTTATTTGGCTTTCTGAGAAATTATAAAATTCCAGTCTATTAATGTGGAAAATGTTTATGTGTTAAACATACAGAGCAATTGTATCCATTTTGAATTGCACATGTTTCTGTTGGATTAGGAACTCTTTGTTTTGAAGTAGGCCCTTAGCAATTGTTTTATGGGAAACCAGCTTGAGGCCAGTTTGGTTCTACATGGAGGGCTTTTTACATTGTATTTTTTTGGTAAAAAAAGATTTGAAACAAGAAACCTAACTTCTGTTCCGATTTGAAATAACTTTATTTTCAGAGAAATGCCAATGCCATTGGACACTGTTACAGCAAGATCAATAAAGTTCCTTGAAGATTATGCTGTTGTTCTCTTTTGTCTTCAAACAGTTGCATGGTTGAAATCACATGTGGTTTTACATGGTTGAAATCACACGTGGTTGTACATGGTTGAAATCACAATGATAACAAAGGAAGATTAATTTATTGTCCAATGTACATGACTGTCCAACAATGTCTCTTCTGCTTTATCCCATAAATACAGTGCCTTGCAAAAGTATTTAGATCTCTTGAACTTATTTACATTTTCTTGTGTTATAAAGTAGGATTCAAATGGATTAAATTGTATTTTTTTGTCAACAATCTACACAAAATACTCTAATGTAAAAGTGGAAGAATTATGTATATATATTTAATATTCATAAATTAAATAACAAAAACATGTGTTGTGGCATACACCTCCCTGAGTGAATACATGTTAAACTCCTTTGGCAGTGATTAAAGCTGCGATTCATCTTGAGTAAGTCTAAGAGCTTTCCACACCTGGATTGTGCAATATTAGCCCATTTCTTTATTTTCATAATTTTTCAAGCACTGTCAAGATGTTGGGGATCATGTCTAGACAGCAATTTTGGATCCTTGCTATAGATTTTCAAGCAGATTTAAGTCAAAACTGTAATTTGGCCACTCAGGAACATTCCCTGTGTTCTTGGTAAGCAACTTCAGTGTAGATTTGGCCTTGAGTTGTAGGTTATTGTCCTGCTGAAAGGTGAATTCCTCTCCCAGTGTCTCGTGTAAAGCAACCTGAAGCATGTTTTCCTCTAGGATTTTGCCTGTGCTTAGTTCCATCCTGTTTCTTTTTGTCCTGGAAAAACTCCCCAGTATTTACCGATGTCAAGCATACCCATACTATGATGCAGCCACCACTGTGCTTGAAAATAAAGAGGCAGTTACTCAGTGATGATGTGTTGTGTTAGATTTGCCCCAAACATAAGGCTTTGTATTTATGCCAAAAAGTGTATTCCTTTGCTGTGTTTTCTTCTTCCCAGTAATAATTTAGTGCCTTGTTGCATACAAGATGCATGTTTTGGTATATTTGTGTTCTTTTCACTCTGTAATTTAAGTCATTATCATGGAGTCACTACGATGTTGTTGGTCCATCCTCAGTTTTCTCCCATCACAGCCATTGAACTTTGTAACTGTTTTAAAATTACCAATGGCCTCATGGTAACATCCCTGAGTGTTTCATTCCTGTCCTGTAGCTCAGTTCTGAAGGACGACTGTATCTTTGTGTGTGGGTGATTTAATACATAATCCACGGCCATGCTTAAAGAGATATTCAATGTCTGATTTGTTATTGTTTCCCATCTACCAATCACTGCCCTTCTTTATGAGGCTTTCAAATAGCTCCCTTGTCTTTGTAGTTGAATCTGTGCTTGAAATTCAATACTTGACTGAGGGACCTTACGGATGTACAGTATGTATGGGGACAGAGTAGTAGTCATTCAAAAATCATGTCAACCCCTATTATTTCACACAGACTGAGTCCATGTAACTTCTTATGTGATTTGCTAAGCCAAATTTTACTCCTGAACTAATTTAGGCTTGCCTAAACAAATGGTCTGAATACTTATTCAACGACTATATTTGAGTTCTCATTTTTATTCCATCTTTAAAAATATATATACATTTTTCTTCCACGTTGACAGAGTATTGAGTAGATTGTTGACAAAAAATGACAATTAAATCCATTTGAATCCCACTTTGTAACAAAAAAATGTGAAGAAATCCAAGGGGGTACAGTATATATATCTTTGCAAAGTTCGAGCAGGTACTGGAGGTGAACGTGTACGCAGTATGTTCAATAAAAAGAAAAGAGAATCCACGTATACTGCAATCTATACGTGGATGCACTGCACACATCGAAGAGTCTTCTTTTTTTGTTGATCACAGTTAGAGGGAATCTTCTCTCTATTCCAGATCATTCTCCTGTCACATGTTCCTGATTCTATAATATTTGTAATAACAGTCATGCAACACAACATCCCTTTTTAACCCTGGCCCTTGACTGGTTATAGAGGCCTGCTATGACGACATGAGGCTATGGGTTCCTCTTACTCTGCCCAAGGGTTGGTTATTGAAGAGCCCTGGTGTAGGATATTTTTTTGATCACTAGGTGGTGTGCAATGTCAAATGTTTGAAGTACAGCAGATCCAAATGATGAGGTGTGTGCGTGCATGTGTCTGTTTTATGTGGCTGTGTGCATGTGTAAAGGACGTCAGGCTTCTTGCCTAAGTTTAACATATGCTCCCCAGTGGAAACAATTTGCGCATATATTATGACGCCATTTTGTGACGTTTTTTGTTTGTTTTCGTGTTAATTTAGCCAAAGTCAAACATGGCTAAATTAATTACAGATTTCTTGAGTTATTTTTATTTTGAGGAAGTGTACTGTCTATGTGGCGTCTCAAGAGGGACAAACAATATTGCCGTTTTTCAAGCGAAGGTATTGTATGCGTGCATAGATATTCACTTCACCTAGCTGAGTTCAGATAGGAGCAAACCTGAACCTACTGTATATGTAACAGTATAGACTTTACGTCCGTCCCCTCGCCCCGACCTGGGCGCGAACCAGGGACGCTTTGCACACGTCAACAGCCACCCATCACTTCACAAAAGCCGCGGCCCTTGCTGAGCAAGGGGAACCACTACTTAAAGGTCTCAGAGCAAGTGACGTCACCGATTGAAACGCCACTAGCGCGCACCACCGCTAACTAGCTAGCCATTTCACATCGGCTACATGTGCAGACACCTTTCGCGAGTACCTCTTCCTCCTGATTCAGCTCACACAAGGCTCAAACCCCAGACCTCTGCCTCGCTAGCACACATGCCCGCCCTCCTAAGGCGTCTTACCAGTCAGCCCCACATGTAAAGCTAGCTATGCACAACTGTAGATCCGGGTCACTGCACAACTATAAAGGACCTCACGCTGCTTGCTTAGCAAGTACCACTTCCTCCTGATTTGGCTCACACTGAGGTTCAAACCCAAGACCTCTGCCTTGCTAGCATGCGTGACCGCCCTCCTGAAGGGTCTGACCAGTCTAAAGATGTGGACACTTGCATCATTTGGATTTTTCCAACTGATTAGTGAAGACAAAATCTGTGCACCGGAACAAAGTTGTCACATCCCACAGTCTGTTGACAGACACTACAATTATGCAATTGGGCCCAAGGGGGTGTAGTATATTGACCAATATACCATGCCTAATGCTGCATTTATAACCAATTGGGAAAGTGGTATTTACCATATATGACTGGAAAAATCCATCTGCATGCCCCTCCAACACTTAATTACAAGTGGGAAATTAATCTCAGATTTCTCTCAAATGCTGACCTCTGACATCACCTACTAACGAAATGATCTCGATACAGCATGTTCTGAAGTTAAATGTAACGAAAAATATATATTTATAAAAAGTAATCAATAGTATGGTTTTTGAACACTATAATTTGTTTACAAGCATAATAGCTGTACTTTTAGTTTATGGTTGACGACGCAGCTTGTTGACCATTAGCCAATTGGCGTTTCTCAAAAAGTTCAAAGCATGTGAATGCAGCCAACTGGTATTTATGACTTCAAAACGGGTAATTACCAACTTCCCAATTGGTTATGGATGCAGTATAAGGGCTGTTCTTACGCAAAACGCAAAACAGAGTGCCTGGATACAGTCTTTAGCAGTGGTATATTGGGCATATATCACGAACCCCTGAGGTGCTTTATTGCCATTATAAACTGGTTACCAACTTAAATTGAATTGTAAACAAGAAGTTTTGCTTCATACCATGGTATATTGTCTGATATAGACACGACTGGAATGCTGTTTCAGCCAATCAGCATCCAGGACCCAAAATACCCGGTTGATAACTGGCAAGTAAGATAACTGGTATTATCTTACCAGTTAATAATACCAGTCATTTTATGTCTGTCAACGAGATACTCTATTGGTAGCAGCGCATTTTTGTGTTGGCACATTCTCCTGCTTTACAATACCTACAGCAGGGGTGTCAAACTAACTTTGCACCATGTGCTGCCTTTGGTCTTCACAAGGTCTGGAGGGCCGCACTGAAAATTGGTTATATATCCTTGGCAACAAAATTTGCCAAAAATAGTCCTCTATCCATCGTTTTCTGATATATATATTTTTATTATTAATTTTTTTGTCCCCAATTGGCAGTTATGATCTTTTCTCATCACTGCAACTCTCCTTTAGAGAGGCAAAGGTCAAGAGCCATGCATCCTCCGAAACATGACCCTGCCAAGCCGCACTGCTTCTTGACACACTGCTCGCTTAACCAGGAAGCCAGCTGCACCAATGTGTCGGAGGAAACACTGTCCAACTGACGACCGAAGCCAGCTTGCAGGATCGAGCCCGAGGCTGTGTTGGTGCCTCGACAGTGCTTTAGACTGCTGCGCCACTCGGGAGGCCCTGTTTTTGGAATTTTCAATTCTCCCTAACCATCTAGCTTTTATTTCGGTGATTATTGCCGCGTTCACGTGCTAGTCGGAACTAGGAAACAGTGGGCTGTTAAGCTCCAGCCTATTCCTCTCTTTGGATTGGTGGATACATCTCGTTATTGAAATACTTTTTTGAATATTCAATGAGGGGTGTTGACGTAAACCACTTCTATTCCATGGAGAGGGAGATGCTATGCTAGCCTCATGAATATGCATAGACCGTCTCGAATTTCAACAGGGACAACTCAGATATATATATTTTTAAACTCAAAAGTCACAGGCATCACACTTATAAATTAATAACACCTTCCTAATATTAAATTGCACTCCCTTTTTGCCCTTAGAACAGCCTCAATTTGTTGTGGCATGGACTCCACAAGTTTTCCACAGGGATGCTGGCCCATGTTGACGCCATTGCTTCCCACTGTTGTGCCAAGTTGGTTGGATGACCTTTGGGTGGTGGATCATTCTTTATACACACGGGAAACTGTTGAGTGTGAAAATCCCAGCAGTGTTGCAGTTCTTGATTACAAACCTTTGCGCCTGGCACCTACTACCATACACCATTCAATGGTACTTAAATATTTTGTCATGCTTATTCACCCTCTGAATGGCACACATACTCATTATATGTCTCAATTCTGTCAAGGCTTAAAAATCCTTCTTTAACCTGTCTCTTCCCCTTCATCTACACTGATTGAAGTGGATTTAACAAGTGACATAAATAAGGGATCATAGCTTTCACGTGGATTCACCTGGTCAGTATATGTCATGGAAAGAGTAGGTGTTCTTAATGTTTTGTATACTCAGTGTATATCAGTACACTTGTAACAACCTAAGCATTACGAAACTTCTATTAGCCAAGTATCAAAATAGCAATTCATTTTCATCTTGACTAAATTCGGCGCTCATTGACCCCAATACAAAAACTCCTCACTAGCTTCATTTTTAATGAGCTTAATGTTGACAGATTTGTGGCGTAAACCCAGCGTCTCGCTTCACCTCTTCCTCTCTGGTTCCGGCTAGCACGTCAAGAAACAAGCTGGACACACGGTTTCCACTTGGTTTTAGTCATTTTAAAGTATACTGAGTTTGCCTCCCTACATGGGCCATATGTTTGTCACTCCTCTTCTACAGTATGTGTACGCACTGGAAAGACATGTGCATTTGCCTGTTTTTGAGAGATACTCATGGCTCCTTCTCCAGTCAGCATGGCTCCACTAATTGCTTTTGTGATAAATCTCATTACCCATCAGTGGTTAATAAAACACTTAGAAGAAGCACTTCTCCTCACACTAATATTCTTTACAGGGACTTAATCACGTCTGAAACAGATCTGGGTTCGGATACTATTTGAAATATTTTTGAAATACTTTATCTGGGCTTGATTGAGCTAGCCTTGCTCAATGGGCCTGATAAAATAGTTATAAAAGTGCAAACTCTGCCCATATGGGACCCAAGGCAGATTTAGAGTAAATGCTAAAGGTGTTTGAAAGATTTCAAACAATATTTAAACACAGGTCTGCTTTCCACAGGGAATCAGTCTAATCATGTCTGAAACATGATCTTCCTTCATGTTTAACTCAGTTATTTTACACAAAAGCTTCTCGTATCTTATTCATTGTGTTACGAAACCCATAACTAGCCTTAATATATTGTTGCACTCTATGGCTAGGAGTGCTAGGCCTAGCTACATGTCACCTGAATGAATGTGTGTATTTATGAGAGAAATTAGCGTTTGAAGACCGTGTTGGATGTACATTTGCCCAGGGAGACAGCATTCTTTCCTTGGTTCAGTGCCATCTCTGTCTCTCTTGACCTCGTGCTCGCCCAGTCCAAGCAGATTATTATTTGTTCAGATGGGGACGAAACATAAATATGTACAAAAAGGAAAAATACAAAAAGGTATGCTCAAACTAAAGACAGAAAAACTAACAAATGGCCTCATGGCCACCAAATCAACCCAGCATCCTCATGACTGACAATCACCCTAATTGGCAGCACCTGATGTGCTTATCAACCAGGCTCAACATCTGGACAAGGTTGCTGCTGCCCCCTGGGGGAATGGAGTGTGGAAGTGTGACCTGGATAGTGTGTTTTTCTATGTCCTAACACTAACCTTCCCCCATATCATAACCATTTTTATTTTAATATGTTGTCAACCGTTTTATAAAAGCTATAAGGCAAGCGAGTCCGTGCTATATTATGAAAATAGTCACTGGTAAATGGGTTGACTTGCCCACCGCTGTGTGTTCGGCCGAACAACGGCATTTATCTGTGACTATATCATGATGTATCACTGCCTCTTAATAGCCTTCTTAATTAGCCTACTTTAGCTCAGATCTGTCTTGTTCTTAACCAAGACAATGAAGGCCATTTTGATTAAATGTTTGAAGACAGGAAGTCTTGTTTTAGATAATAAGATAATAAGACCTCAAAGTTGTGATGTTAAATTTCGTAATTACAGCGAGCTCCATTTGAGAAGATGGAGCTCATTTTGATTGATGTTTGATGACAGGAAGTTACAAACTTTTTAATTGTAACTTTCCACTATGTAGGAGAGAGTTGAGCCAAAGCGGTAAGTTAAGCCAGCTTTGTTTCTAGGAAGCCATACACAAAATGAATCAATCAACCAAATATTTAAGAGGTCATCATTTCATGGAATCTGTGAAGAAAGAAACTACATGAAAAAAGTGTTGAGCAAGATAAGTCCAAAAAATGGTTTCTCACATCAAGTCAATTTTATTTATTGTGTTAGAGGTTTCAAGATGCTTGTATCTAAACAGTTGAGTCAACATGGAAAACTGATTGGATTTGCAAGAAGTCATTGACGTAAGGGAATTTAGTATTTTCTCACCCAACTCTTTAAAAATATATATTTTTATCCTATTGTTATTAGTTACTGTCTTGACTCATCGCTACAACTCCCGCACGGATTCAGGAGAGGCAAACTCTGAAACAACCAAGCCGCGCTGTTTCTTAACACAGCGTGCATCCTTCCCGGAAGCCAGCCGCACCATTGTATCAGAGGAAACACCGTACACCTAGTCGCTAGTGCGCGATGAGACAAGGATATCCCTGCCAGCCAAACACTCCCTAACCCGTACGATGCTAGGCCAATTGTGCGCCGCCTCATGGGTCTCCCGGTCACGAACCGTGGCACAGCTAGCACTGTAATGCAGCGCCGTAGACCACTGCGCCACCCGGGAGGCCCACGTCACTCAACTTTTAACCTGAATCCAATGACAGAGTGACATTATTGTTTATTTCAAGTTGAATTCAAATCAAATCAAATCAAATTTATTTATATAGCCCTTCGTACATCAGCTGATATCTCAAAGTGCTGTACAGAAACCCAGCCTAAAACCCCAAACAGCAAGCAATGCAGGTGGAGAAGCACGGTGGCTAGGAAAAACTCCCTAGAAAGGCCAATACCTAGGAAGAAACCTAGAGAGGAACCAGGCTATGTGGGGTGGCCAGTCCTCTTCTGGCTGTGCCGGGTGGAGATTATAACAGAACATGGTCAAGATGTTCAATGTTCATAAATGACCAGCATGGTCGAATAATAATAAGGCAGAACAGTTGAAACTAGAGCAGCAGCACAGTCAGGTGGAAGTTGAAACTGGAGCAGCAGCATGGCCAGGTAGACTGGGGACAGCAAGGAGTCATCATGTCAGGTAGTCCTGGGGCATGGTCCTAGGGCTCAGGTCAGTTGAAACTGGAACAGCAGCATGGCCAGGTGGACTGGGGACAGCAAGGAGTCATCATGTCAGGTAGTCCTGGGGCATGGTCCTAGGGCTCAGGTCCTCCGAGAGAGAGAAAGAAAGAGAGAAGGAGAGAATTAGAGAACGCACACTTAGATTCACACAGGACACCGAATAGGACAGGAGAAGTACTCCAGATATAACAAACTGACCCCAGCCCCCCGACACATAAACTACTGCAGCATAAATACTGGAGGCTGAGACAGGAGGGGTCAGGAGACACTGTGGCCCCATCCGAGGACACCCCCGGACAGGGCCAAACAGGAAGGATATAACCCCACCCACTTTGCCAAAGCACAGCCCCCACACCACTAGAGGGATATCTTCAACCACCAACTTACCATCCTGAGACAAGGCTGAGTATAGCCCACAAAGATCTCCGCCACGGCACAACCCAAGGGGGGTTAGAATTCATGTTAGTTGACAGCCAAATGTAAATCAAAACTAGACGTCTGTGCCCAGTGGGTGCAAGTAGTTGGTAATATCCTATAGAACAGAGTAGTTGGTTATATCCTGTAGAACAGAGTAGTTGGTAATATCCTATAGAACAGAGTAGTTGGTAATATCCTATAGAACAGAGTAGTTGGTAATATCCTATAGAACAGAGTAGTTGGTTATATCCTGTAGAACAGAGTAGTTGGTAATATCCTATAGAACAGAGTAGTTGGTAATATCCTATAGAACAGAGTAGTTGGTAATATCCTATAGAACAGAGTAGTTGATAATATCCTATAGAACAGAGTAGTTGGTAATATCCTATAGAACAGAGTAGTTGGTAATATCCTATAGAACAGAGTAGTTGGAAAAATACTATAGAACAGAGTAGTTGGAAAAATACTATAGAACAGAGTAGTTGGAAAAATACTATAGAACAGAATAGTTGGTGATATACTTTAGAACAGAGTAGTTGGTTATATCCTATAGAACAGAGTAGTTGGTTATATCCTATAGAACAGAGTAGTTGGTTATGTCCTATACAGATCCCCTTTTCATCTAAACATAATAGCATGTTTTAACTTAACCTTAACAGTCCGAAACCATGGAGAACATGCACATTATAGTGTTATAGTGTTATAGTGTTAGTGTTGACGTTGGTAACACCTAATGAGTCAGTTTTCGATAAAAGAAGACAAACTTTGGTAGTTAGCCAAGAGGGCTAGAGAAGCAGATCAATAATGGTGGTAGCTGGTACGAATCCTGGGCCGGACATAGATGAACTGACAACTAGAAAACATCTGGGTTGGGGTTGGGGGTAGATCAGCTTTAATATTGCAGATAGGTTGTAGGTTCGATGAATTTAATAGTTTGCATAATTTCTAATCCCACTTTTCCCCTCTTTTTTTCCCTCTATACATTACCCCCCTGCCCTACCATCCCTACCCTAATTATTCTCTAATTAAAAATCTCTCCTTAATTTCGGCAGGCAGGCAGGCAAGTTTCTGAGTGACAGTGAGGGCTTTGCATAGGCGCTCTGTTGTGTTTTTTTTTTGTGAGACTGGAAAAAAATGAATGGTATTTACCTGTTCCCATGCTTTTAAAATAATGTTTCTGCTCCAGAACGGTATAGATCACTTTCGTTCTGGTTCTGTTCCTTGAAAAATGTATTTTCCATTTTTTTGGTTCTGTTCCCTGAACCGGTTCCAACCCCTGATTTGAAATCACTTCAAATACTTTTTCTGTGTTTGATTGAGCTTGCTTGGCTTAATGGACCAATAGAATAGTCCCAAAACTGCAAACCTCCACTCCAATTAGGCTAGAGCGAAACACTCAAACTATTTAAAAGATTTCAAATAGTATCTTAACCCAGATCTTTTTTTGTAGTATTCAGGTGGATTCCAGTGGACTGCAGTGCAGAGTGTGCAGTGCAGAGCCTTAACAATGAAAGTGTTATCTTTCCTCAAGGCTCCTGAGTGGCGCAGCGGTCTAAGGCATTAGATCTCAGTGCTAGAGGTGTCACTACAGACACCCTGGATTGAATCCAGGCTGTATCACAACCGGCCGTGATTGGGAGTCCCATAGGGCAGCGCACAATTGGCCCAGTGTCATCCGGGTTTGGCTGGTGTAGGCCGTCATTGTAAATAAGAAATGGACTTGCCAGGTTAAATAAAAAAATACATTCTTGGCCCTGTTGCTCGTGGAGAATAGGCCTCTCTACCTAATATTATTTTGTCTACACTGGTTTTAGCTAATAGGTGGGATACGCTTACTATTATTTATTTATTCACTGGCAGGGCCAAACCGAGCCATCTAATTATGTGCTAGTGGTTTAAATGACGCATCTAATCGTTTAGACAGACACCTTTGTGTTTCTGAGGTAAACAAAACAATTCAAGTGATGTGGCCATTAAGGCTACAGATGTTGCAGGACAATTTGAAATAACAACACTGCACAAGTTCTTCTGACCATATAAATGTCTGCTTTTATATTGTCTACCTTCTACGTTGTCTTGAGGCAGAGTGCCATACTGCTGTGTGGATCATCCCTGTACAGTTTAACCTGTTGTGCGCTTGGAGGATCGCAAGCTTATCATAGATGTTTGGCTGACTGACACCCAGTGAATTGTGTGTGTGTGTGTATGCGTTGGTGTGTGTGACACCCAGGGACTTAGCCATCCTGCTGGCTGTCCTGGAGAGCCCACTCCCTGCTGTCAATTTGTTGCCAAATCAGGAGTTTAGGGCTGTGTTCTAAAATGGCAACAAAGCCCATTGTCAAAAGTAGTATACTGTATAGGGAATAGGGTATCATTTGGGATGTCCAAAAGCTTAAAGAGCCCTCAGAGCATTAAACTCGCCATGCTCCACTACGCCATGCTGTGCGCATTCTCTGCCAATGAGAGTGTAGGTTTATTTGGTAATGGGCCATGGATAGGCGCCCAAGTTATTTGTTAAAACCTTTTAAGGTATAGGGGGCAGCATTTTCACTTTTGGATAAATAGCGTGCCCAATTTCAACTTCCTGCTACTCATGCCAGGAATATAAGATATGCATAGTATTACTAGATGTGGATAGAAAACACTCTGACGTTTCTAAAACTGTTTGAATCATGTCTGTGAGTATAACAGAACTTATGTAGCAGGCAAAACCCTGAGGACTAACTGTTCAGATATATTTTTTTTGCCACTGACTGCTCCCTCAGTTGTCTTTGCCAAGGGATATTTGATAGGAACCATTTTTCAGTTCCTACCACTTCCACTGGATGTCACCAGTCTTTGGTTATTCATTTGTGCAACGAAGAAGAAGCACATCCTGGAACAACGTTACACTATTGAGAGTTGCGCAAGACGTAAAAAGGAGCATGGTTTGTTTGCTTGCTGTATTGAATACAGATTGCCCCGTCTACAATTTGATCGATTATTAACGTTTAAAAATACCTAAAGTTGTATTACAAAAGTAGTTTGAAATATTTTGGCAAAGTTTACAGACAACTTTCGTGGTGTTTTTGTAGGCTGTTTTTTTCTGGATCAAACGCACTTTATAAATTGACATTTTGGGTATATATGGATGGAATTAATCGAAAAAAAGGACCAATTGTGATGTTTATGAGACATACAGTGCCTTGCGAAAGTATTCGGCCCCCTTGAACTTTGCGACCTTTTGCCACATTTCAGGCTTCAAACATAAAGATATAAAACTGTATTTTTTTGTGAAGAATCAACAAGAAGTGGAACACTATCATGAAGTGGAACGACATTTATTGGATATTTCAAACTTTTTTAACAAATCAAAAACTGAAAAATTGGGCGTGCAAAATTATTCAGCCCCTTTACTTTCAGTGCAGCAAACTCTCTCCAGAAGTTCAGTGAGGATCTCTGAATGATCCCATGTTGACCTAAATGACTAATGATGATAAATACAATCCACCTGTGTGTAATCAAGTCTCCGTATAAATGCACCTGCACTGTGATAGTCTCAGAGGTCCATTAAAAGCGCAGAGAGCATCATGAAGAACAAGGAACACACCAGGCAGGTCCGAGATACTGTTGTGAAGAAGTTTAAAGCCGGATTTGGATACAAAAAGATTTCCCAAGCTTTAAACATCCCAAGGAGCACTGTGCAAGCGATAATATTGAAATGGAAGGAGTATCAGACCACTGCAAATCTACCAAGACCTGGCCGTCCCTCTAAACCTTCAGCTCATACAAGGAGAAGACTGATCAGAGATGCGGCCAAGAGGCCCATGATCACTCTGGATGAACTGCAGAGATCTACAGCTGAGGTGGGAGACTCAATCAGTCGTATATTGCACAAATCTGGCCTTTATGGAAGAGTGGCAAGAAGAAAGCCATTTCTTAAAGAGATCTATAAAAAGTGTTGTTTAAAGTTTGCCACAAGCCACCTGGGAGACACACCAAACATGTGGAAGAAGGTGCTCTGGTCAGATGAAACCAAAATTGAACTTTTTGACAACAATGCAAAACGTTATGTTTGGCGTAAAAGCAACACAGCTCATCACCGTGAACACACCATCCCCACTGTCAAACATGGTGGTGGCAGCATCATGGTTTGGGCCTGCTTTTCTTCAGCAGGGACAGGGAAGATGGTTAAAATTGATGGGAAGATGGATGGAGCCAAATACAGGACCATTCTGGAAGAAAACCTGATGGAGTCTGCAAAAGACCTGAGACTGGGACGGAGATTTGTCTTCCAACAAGACAATGATCCAAAACATAAAGCAAAATCTACAATGGAATGGTTCAAAAATAAACATATCCAGGTGTTAGAATGGCCAAGTCAAAGTCCAGACCTGAATCCAATCGAGAATCTGTGGAAAGAACTGAAAACTGCTGTTCACAAATGCTCTCCATCCAACCTCACTGAGCTCGAGCTGTTTTGCAAGGAGGAATGGGAAATAATTTCAGTCTCTCGATGTGCAAAACTGATAGAGACATACCCCAAGCGACTTACAGCTGTAATCGCAGCAAAAGGTGGCGCTACAAAGTATTAACTTAAGGGGGCTGAATAATTTTGCACGCCCAATTTTTCAGTTTTTGATTTGTTAAAAAGGTTTGAAATATCCAATAAATGTCGTTCCACTTCATGATTGTGTCCCACTTGTTGTTGATTCTTCACAAAAAAATACAGTTTTATATCTTTATGTTTGAAGCCTGAAATGTGGCAAAAGGTCGCAAAGTTCAAGGGGGCCGAATACTTTCGCAAGGCACTGTATTGGAGTGCCAACAAATGAAGCTTGTCAAAGGTAATGCATGTTTTATATTTTATTTCAGCGTTCTGTGTAGCGCCTGCAGGTTTGAAATATGCTACCCTCTTTATTGACATTGTGCTATCATCAGATAATAGCTTCTTAATGCTTTCGCCGAAAAGCTTTTTAAAATCTGACATGTTGGCTGGATTCACAACGAGTGTAGCTTTAATTGAGTATCTTACATGTGTGATTTAATGAATGTTTGATTTTATATCATTATTTGAATTTGCCGCGCTGCATTTCCCCAGTTTTTTTCCCCAAGTGGGACGCAAGTGTCCCCTATACCATAAGAAGTAAAATAAGGACCTGAGTGTTGTGAATTTGTACTGTTGAATATGTATGTTGTATTTTTTTGGAACCCATTTGGCAATGGGTTCTTCTCCTGGGTGACGTGAGTTGAACTATTGCCGCATTAGCCCCATCAATGTGTTCAGAATATGATGAATAACAGAACAGTATTGATTTGTGAATTTGGTTTTGGAATAAAAAGTGCAACAATATCACATGTTTCTCCTAGAAAACTGTCCATTTCATTTTGGGAAGTTAAGCTCATCAGTTAAGACACTCCAAAAGGAGAAACATTTCAAAGCTTTAAATCTGTCAATTTAAAAAATATGGTATAAAAAACATGCATTTAAAGAGTGTCACACCCTGATCTGTTTCACTTGTCTTTGTGCTTGTCTCCACACCCCTCCAGGTGTCGCCCATCTTCCCCATTATCCCCAGTGTATTTAAACCTGTGTTCTCTGTTTGTCTGTTGCCAGTTCGTTTTGTTCATCAAGCCTACCAGCATTTTTTCCCTTGCTCCTGTCTGTTTCTAGTTCCTGTTTTCCCGGTTTTGGCCATTCCGCCTGCCCTGACCCTGAGCCTGCCTGCCGTTCTGTACCTTGTCACACCACACTGGATTATTGACCTCTGCCTGCTCTGACCCTGAGACTGCCTACCATTCTGTACCTTTTGGACTCTGATCTGGATTAACGACCTGAACGATCTGTTATTTTGCCTACACCGGTTCTAGTAATAACATTTTGTTACTTCGACACTGTCTGCATCTGAGTCCCTGAAACGTGATAAAGAGTTGATATCTTTAGTCGAATGTAAGCAGGGTTATATACTAAACCGTTTTTATGCGAGTAAAGTTATACCGTATTTTTTAAAATCACGACAGCTGCGATGGAAACAGGAAACTTTAGTACAATTTTATAAATGCAGACAGATAATGTGTTGTTTGACAAGGTGGGATCTTTTTGTGTCTGTAAAATGTATTCTGTGAGAAATGGTGGTGGAAATGCCTTTATGATGGTCCAGTCCAATAAATATTGAGGGTCTTATTCTAGTGACATGACGATCGATGCTTGACTGCCATTTGACAAATAAAAATATTCTCGCTCTAATCCATAATAATCTCATCATTTAGACTAGCCTACCCTCACCACCTACCTGCACCACCTACCTGCACTATATCTGCGAGCTGTAGCCTAGAGCACCACGTGTCAAGACCAGAGTCGGCACATTTGCTATTTAACTCAACAGTTTTTACATTTTAGCCATTTAGCAGACATTCTTATCCAGAGCGACTTACTGTAGTGAGTGCAGACATTTTCATACTTTTCTTCCATACTGTTTTTTTGTGACAGTTGAAAGTGTGGTGGGTTGAAAGTGCAATGGAAACACATTGAACTTTATAAATGTTTATTTGGTACATGAAAACTTAATCAAAAAGTACATTTAGTGTGCACTATGTCATCACACACTGATGTTTATCTGCAACTAGTCAGTTTGGTGGAAACACAACACTGATGGGGAAAATGTGCTCATGTTCTTCATGCAGATTTTAGAATATTAGCATAAAAATCTGTTGCCAATTGGACGGAAACCTAGCTATTGTTTAAGGTAGATTTGTGACAGTGCTTTACTAACCAGGGGGTGTATGTGTTTCAGAGTATGTGGGTTTTTAATGAAAATAGCTAGGCAGACAACAGTATACAGTATCTTCAACAAATAAAAGCAGACAAAGTCATACTGCAGGAGATGTCATCACTTTTAGAGTAGACCTACACATAATGTGTTTAACAGAGAGAGGGAGAGAGGACAAATTAGTGCCAAGGAAGTGTATTGGAGACATCAGGGTTGTGTATGAATGAAGGACAGAAAACATAAGATGTTACACAGTTGGTGTGACTCAGGCATGATTTAAAAGGGAAAGGGGGGATACCTAGTCAGTTGTACAACTGAATGTCTTCAACTGAAATGGGTCTTCCGCATTTAACCCAACCCCTCTGAATCAGAGAGGTGCGGGGGGCTGCCTTAATAGACATCCACGTCTTCAGCGCCCGGTTGAACAGTGGGTTAACTGCCTTGCTCATAGGCAGAACGACAGATTTTTACCTTGTCATCTCGGGGATTCGATCCAGCAACCTTTCGGTTACTGGCCCAACGCTCCTACCTGCCAGGCTACAAAAGCCGGTGTACCACATGTGCAGCACACGTGAAACCACTCATGGCCACATACTGTATCACAGTGGTGTAGGCATAATTCTTTGCATCCCAGGTGAACTGTAAAAATTGACAACACTTTTTTGTGGGTATTTCCATTCTGACAGACTACATAATGATAACAACACCCAGTCATCAAACTCAATGAGATCATTTGTGTGTCTGTGTGTGCATGTCTGTGTATCTGTGTGTGCATGTGTGTGTCTGTATGTGCATGTGCATGTCTGTATGTGCATGTGCATGTTTGTGTGCTCCTCTCTCGGTAGAATGCTCCTCTCTAGGCAGAGTACTCCTCTCTAGGTAGAGTGCTTCTCTCTAGGTAGAGTACTTCTCTCTAGGTAGAGTACTTCTCTCTAGGTAGAGTACTCCTCTCTAGGTAGAGTGCTTCTCTCTAGGTAGAGTACTCCTCTCTAGGCAGAGTACTCCTCTCTAGGTAGAGTACTCCTCTCTAGGTAGAGTACTCCTCTCTAGGTAGAGTGCTCCTCTCTAGGTAGAGTGCTCCTCTCTAGGTAGAGTGCTCCTCTCTAGGTAGAGTGCTCCTCTCTAAGTAGAGTACTCCTCTCTAGGTAGAGTGCTCCTCTCTAGGTAGAGTGCTCCTCTCTAGGTAGAGTGCTCCTCTCTAGGTGAATGCTACTTCTTCCCCATCAGGGTCCTACTTTTAACCAGAGCTATTTGTTTTTGCACTCTGTCACTAAGCAACGTCACAGACCCTTCTCACAGAAAGGCCATTATGAAAACATGTGAAAGTGGAGGAAAGGGCATACTTAGTCAGTTGCACAACTGAATGCATTCAACCAAAATGTGTCCTCAGTTAACCCAACCCATCTGAAACAGAGAGGTGAAGGGCCTGCCTTAATCGCCGTCCACGTCAAGGAACAGTTTTTGTTGAGGTTTAACTGCCTTGCTCAAGGGCAGAACGGCAGATTTGTCCACATTGCCGGCTTGGGGTGTGTGTGTGTGTGTGTGTTACGGTTTTCTAGTGGTGATGAATGAGAGTCGGACCAAACTGCAGCGTGTCGATTGCGATCCATATTTATTAAACAAAACCTAAACACGACTAAACACTAAACACTACAAAAACAAATAAACGAAACGAAAACCGAAAACCGAAAACAGCCTATACTTGTGTCAACTAACAAAACAAGGACATCAAGACAAATAGGACAATCACCCACGACAAACTCAAAGAATATGGCTGCCTAAATATGGTTCCCAATCAGAGACAACGATAAGCACCTGCCTCTGATTGAGAATCACTCCAGACAGCCATAGACTTTGCTAGAATACCCCACTAGCTACAATCCCAAATATATACATACCAAAACCCCAAGACAAAACACACCACAATACAAAAACTCCATGCCACACCCTGGCCTGACCCAATACATGAAGAAAAAACACAAAATACTTAGACCAGGGCGTGACAGAACCCCCCCCCCCCTAAGGTGCGGACTCCCGAACGCACCTCAAAACAATAGGGAGGGTCCGGGTGGGCGTCTGTCCATGGTGGCGGCTCCGGCGCGGGACGTGGACCCCACTCCTTTAATGTCTTAGTCCCCTCTCCCTTCGTCCCTGGATAGTCCACCCTCGCCGCCGACCATGGCCTAGTAGTCCTCACCCAGAACCCCACTGGACTGAGGAGCAGATCGGGACTGAAGGACAGCTCGGGACTGAGGCAGCTCGGGACTGAGGGGAAGCTCGGGAATGAGAGAAAGCTCAGGAGTGAGAGGAAGCTCAGGAGTGAGAGGAAGCTCAGGAGTGAGAGGAAGCTCAGGCAGGTAGATATATCTACCAGATCCTGGCTGGCTGGCAGATCTGGAAGAGTCTGGTTGACTGGCAGATCTGGAAGAGTCTGGTTGACTGGCAGATCTGGAAGAGTCTGGTTGACTGGCAGATCTGGAAGAGTCTGGCTGAATGGCAGATCTGGCGGCGCTGGGCAGACTGGCGGCGCTGGACAGACTGGCGGCGCTGGGCAGACTGGCGGCGCTGGGCAGACTGGCGACGCTGGGCAGACCGGCGACGCTGGGCAGACTGGCGGCGCTGGGCAGACTGGCGGCGCTGGGCAGACTGGCGGCGCTGGGCAGACTGACGGCGCTGGGCAGACTGGCGGCGCTGGGCAGACTGGCAACGCTGGGCAGACTGGCGGTGCTGGGCAGACTGGGGGCACTGGCGGCGCTGGGCAGACTGGCGGCACTGGCTGCTCCATATAGGCTGACAGCTCTGGCGGCTTCTTACAGACTGACAGCTCTGGCGGCTCCGTGCTGACTGGCAGCCCCTTGCAGACTGGCAGCCCCTTGCAGACTGACAGCTCCCTGCAGACTGACAGCTCCTTGCAGACTGACAGCTCCGTGCAGACTGACAGCTCCTTGCAGACTGACAGCTCCTTGCAGATTGACAGCTCCGTGCAGACTGACAGCTCCGTGCAGACTGACAGCTCTGGCTGCTCCATGTAGACTGTCAGCTCCTTGATGACTGGCATCTCTGGCTGCTCTATGCAGACTGACATCTCTGGCTGCTTCATGCAGACTGACAGCTCTGGCTGCTCCATGTAGACTGGCTGCTTCATGCAGACTGGCAGCTCGGGCTCCTTCATGTAGACTGACATCTCTGGCTGCTCCATGCAGACTGACAGCTCTGGCTGCTCCATGCAGACTGACAGCTCTGGCTGCTTCATGTAGACTGGCTGCTTCATGCAGACTGGCATCTCGGGCTGCTCCATGCAGACTGACAGCTCCTTGATGACTGGCAGCTCTGGCTGCTCTATGCAGACTGACAGCTCTGGCTGCTTCATGCAGACTGACAGCTCTGGCTGCTCCATGTAGACTGGCTGCTTCATGCAGACTGGCAGCTCGGGCTCCTTCATGTAGACTGACAGCTCTGGCTGCTCCATGCAGACTGACATCTCTAGCTGCTCCATGCAGGCTGACAGCTCTGGCTGCTCCATGCAGACTGACAGCTCTGGCTGCTCCATGCAGACTGACAGCTCTGGCTGCTTCATGTAGACTGGCTGCTCCATGCAGACTGTCAGCTCGGGCTGCTCCATGCAGACTGACATCTCTGGCTGCTTCATGTAGACTGGCTGCTTCATGCAGACTGGCAGCTCGGGCTGCTCCATGCAGACTGACATCTCTGGCTGCTTCATGTAGACTGACAGCTCTGGTTGCTCCATGTAGACTGGCAGCTTCATGCAGACTGGCAGCTCGGGCTGCTCCATGCAGACTGACATCTCTGGCTGCTTCATGTAGACTGGCTGCTTCATGCAGACTGGCAGCTCGGGCTGCTCCATGCAGACTGACATCTCTGGCTGCTTCAAGTAGACTGACAGCTCTTTGCAGACTGGCAGTTCTGTCTGCGCTGAACAGGCGGGAGACTCCGGCAGCGCAGGAGAGGAGGAATACTCTAACTGCGCTAAACAGGCGGGAGAATCCAGCAGCGCAGGAGAGGAGAGAGACTCTGGTTGCGCTGAACAGGCGAGGCGCACTGAAGGCCTGGTGCGTGGTGCTGGTACTGGTGTTACTGGACCGAGGACACGCACAGGAAGCCTGGTGCGGGGAGCTGCTACCGGAGGACTGGAGTGTGGAGGTGGCACAGGATGGGCTAGACCGTGAAGGCGTACTGGAGATCTTGAGAGCAGTGTTGGCACAGGACGTGCAAGGCTAGGGATGTGTACAGGAGGCCTGGTACGTGAGGCTGGTACCAACTTCACCAGCCGACTAACACGCACCTCAGGACGAGTATGGAGCGCTAACCCAGGTGCCATCAAATCCCCGACACGTTCCGTCGGGCGAATTCCATGCAAAAAGCACCAACACAGCAACTCCCTCATTTCTCTCTCCTCCAATTTCCCCATTAACTCCTTCACGGTCTCTGTTTCGCTCACCTCCAACACCAGCTCTGGTTCGGGTCTCCTCCTAGGCTCCTCACGATAAACAGGGAGAGTTGGCTCAGGTCTGACTCCTGACTCTGCCACACTCTCCCTGAGCCCCCCCCCCAAGAAATTTTTGGGGCTGATTCTCAGGCTTCCTTCCGAGTCGCCGTGCTGCCTCCTCATTACGGCGCCTCTTTGCTCTCGCATCCTCCAGTTCCTCTTTGGGGCGGCGATATTCTCCAGGCTGAGCCCAGGGTCCTTCTCCGTTTAGGATTTCCTCCCATGTCCAGAACTCCTTATAGCGCCTCTCCTCTTTGGGCTGCTCCTGCCTGTTGACACGCTGCTTGGTCCGTTGTTGGTGGGTGATTCTGTTACGGTTTTCTAGTGGTGATGAATGAGAGTCGGACCAAACTGCAGCGTGTCGATTGCGATCCATATTTATTAAACAAAACCTAAACACGACTAAACACTAAACACTACAAAAACAAATAAACGAAAACCGAAAACAGCCTATACTTGTGTCAACTAACAAAACAAGGACATCAAGACAAATAGGACAATCACCCACGACAAACTCAAAGAATATGGCTGCCTAAATATGGTTCCCAATCAGAGACAACGATAAGCACCTGCCTCTGATTGAGAATCACTCCAGACAGCCATAGACTTTGCTAGAATACCCCACTAGCTACAATCCCAAATATATACATACCAAAACCCCAAGACAAAACACACCACAATACAAAAACTCCATGCCACACCCTGGCCTGACCCAATACATGAAGAAAAAACACAAAATACTTAGACCAGGGCGTGACAGTGTGTATGTATGTATGTGTGTGTGTGTGTCAGACCTGGGTTCAAATATTATTTAGGGAATTTAAATTACTTTCAAAGATGTTTGGAAGAAAGTATTAGGATATACAGTGCATTCGGGAAATATTCAGACCCCTTGACTTTTTTACGTTACAGCCTTATTCTAAAATGTATTACATTGTACCGCCATAATAACAAAGCACATTTTTTAAAATCAATTTTAACAAAAGTATAAATCATTAAAACTGAAATTTCACATTTGCATAAGTATTCAGACCCTTTACTTTGTTGAAGCTCCTTTAGCAGTGATTACAGCCTCAAGTCTTCTTGGGGTTGATGCTACAAGCTTGGCACAGCTGTATTTGGGGAATTTCTTCCATTTTTCTCTGCAGATCCTCTCAAGCTCTGTCAGGTTGGATGAGGAACGTCGCTGCACAGCTATTTTCAGCTCTCTCCAGAGATGTTCAATCAGGTTCAATTCCGGGGTCTGGCTGGGCCACTCAAGGACATGCAGAGACTTGTCCCGAAGCCACTCCTGCGTTGTCTTGGCTGTGTGCTTAGGGTTGTTGTTGTGTTGGAAGGTGAACCTACACCCCAATCGGAGGTCCTGAGCGCCCTGGAGCAGGTTTTCATCAAGGATCTCTGCTCTTTGCTCCGTTCATCTTTCCCTCGATCCTAACTAGTCTCCGAGTCCCTGCAGCTAAAAAACATCCCTACAGCATGATGCTGCCACCACCATGCTTCAACATGTTCTTGCGGATCTTCAATGTTGCAGACATGTTTTGGTACCCATGTTTTTGGTGCCTCGACACAATCCTGTCTCGGAGCTCAATGGCTTGGTTTCTGCTCTGACATGCACTGTCAACTGTGGGACCTTATATATAATATATTATAGAATAAGGCTGTAACGTAACAAAATTTGGAAAAAGTGAAGGTGTCTGAAAACTTTTCCGAATGCACTGTATAAATATTCAACACAAGTAGTTGAATATTGGAATGCATTTGGAAATACATTTGGAAAGTAATGGCATGTATTTGAAAATACTTGAATACCCAGTATTTTTTATGTATATATATATATATATGTAAGTACTCATTGATGCATTTGAACCAATGATTGGTATTAACCCTAGTTGACTGACAGGGGCCGCTGTTTTGAAGCCACTGCACAGACGTTTTGGTACTTGTTCTCAATGTTAAGAATCCTGGAAGATATAGAAAGGCATTTATTAATGTCTGCATTTTGTTTTGACAAGTATATTGAATTACAGACACCTTAATTTATACATTTAAATGATATTATGTGAACTGAACATAAAAATGAAGAACATATGAAGACGTATTCCTTAAAGTATAGATTTTTTTGTACTGATGTTACTGTCCCCACTTCAACAAAGAAATACTTAAATACATGTCATTTCTTCCTTGAAACATTAAAAAAATAATTATGTATAATTCCGTTCATTCCTATTGATGGAGGACTGTTCCTTCTGAGGAGTACCAATATGGCGGCCGGTAGCTTCAAAGCCTCTCAAATTCTTATTTACAATGACGGCCAAACCTGACGACGCTGGGCCCATTGTGCGCCACCCTATGAGACTCACAATCACAGCCGGATGTGATACAGCCTGGATTTGAACCATGGACTGTAGTTACACCTCTTGCACTGAGATGCAGTGCCTTAGACCGCTGGGCCACTCGGGAGCAACCTCTTGGGTTGTGGGAATCTCGGAACCCAGAACCAAATCTTCTAAACTCGCTGGTCACAAGAGACTATGGTTGGGGCTGGAAACTACGGTTGGAACGCAAGGGTTTTGCTTGCTCACAAGGGTTTTTAGGAAGGTTAGAAGGTATAATCATATCAACAAGTTTAGGTAACACTTTACTTGTCACCCAGCGTCATAACAAGTTATGAAACGATCATAACTATGTCATAATATGTCATAACAGCTGACATAACATGTCATAACCTGTAATAATATAGTCATAACACTGTACATAACACAAGACACATACACTACCGTTCAAAAGTGTTTTTGTCCATTAAAATAACATCAAATTGATCAGAAATACAGTGTAGGCATTGTTAATGTTGTAAATGGCTATTGTAGCTGGAAACGGCAGATTTTTATTGGAATATCTACATAGGCGTACGGAGGCCCATTATCAGCAACCATCACTCCTGTGTTCCAATGGCATGTTGTGTTAGCTAATCCAGGTTTATCATTTTAAAAGGCTAATTGATCATTAGAAATCCCATTTGCAATTATGTTAGAACAGCTGAAAACTGTTGTTCTGATTAAAGAAGCAGTAAAAACTGGCCTTCTTTAGACTAGTTGAGTATCTGGAGCTCCAGTGTTTGTGGGTTCAATTACAGGCTCAAAATGGCCAGAAACAAATAACTTTCTTCTGAACCTCGTCAGTCTATTCTTGTTCTGAGAAATAGTACCCGCAAAACACCAGTCTCAGCGTCAACAGTGAAGAGGCGACTCCGGGATTCTGGTCTTCAAGGCAGAGTTGCAAAGAAAAATATATATCTCAGACTGGCCAATAAAAATAAAAGATTAAGATTAAGATGGGCAAAAGAACACAGACACTGTACAGAGGAACTCTGCCTAGAAGGCCAGCGTCCAGTAGTCGCCTCTTCACTGTTGACATTGAGACTGGTGTTTTGCTCTGTTGCTGATGACTGATGACTGACATAAGGGAATGTACTTGACAGGCCTATCTGGCTTATATGATTATGATGGTCATAATGCTTCATGACAGTGTCATAAAGTGTATTTTCTACAAGTTATTTAAAATATATGATTTTTTAAAAACATGACTGTAAAGAATTCATTACAACAAGGACATAATAAATAACATTTCAAATGATAGGAAAATTCTTGGCAGGGAAAAAACTTGAATTCATGTGGGTTATGACACTATCATGTAGGTGTCATAACCAGCAATAAAATAACGCAATATATGTCACAACAAGTGTAAATATGTGGGTTATGACAGTATTATGACAGTTTATGACCATTTCTGTCAGCTGTTTTATTCTGGCATGATTATTTTCATTATGACATGATTATGACGTGATAATGTGTTATGACGCTGGGTGTCAAGTGAAGTGTTCCCGCTAGCTATTAATCATTTTTGGCTGAGGCGGCTAACTCTCCTCCTGCAGAATGACTGGGTATGCAGGCTTTTGCTCCATCCCTACACCTACACACCTAATTCAGCTTATCAAAAATGGGTGCCGCTAAATAGTAGAATGAGGTGTGATGGAGTGGGTTTGGTACAGACTCTTGCAGGAGAGTAGCTCTCCAGAACCTCATTGGGTTTGCCACCCATGGTCTACGATAAGCATTGTATGAAATTCTACAGAGCTGTTGGAAGGGTCTTAACCTGTGATTGTAGTGACAGAAGTGGCAGCAGAACATAATGGATCAATAAAGAGGGTTAAATAGAGGTGCTGACTTCTCTAACACTACTATCTCAAAGGACAATGGTTGAATGTAGGAGGCAGTTATGAGGGGAAAAAAAGTTTTCAAGGATATTTTCAATGACAAGTTCTTTCCATTTCCCTTTTGCTTTAGGTAGCCATATTTTTCCGATCACAGCTGATCGCCAGTTTAATTGCTTCTTTAATCAGCATGACAGTTTTCAGCTGTGCTAACATAATAGTGAAAGGGTTTTCTAATGAGCAATTGGCCTTTTAAAATTATAAACCTGGATTAGCTAACACAACGTGCCATTGGAACACAGGAGTGATGGTTGCTGATAATGGGCCTCTGTACGCCTATGTAGAAATTCTATAAAAAATCTGCCTTTTCCAGCTACAATGGCCATTTACAACATTAACAATGTCTACACTGTATTTATGATCAATTTGATGTTATTTTAATGGACAAAATGTTGGACTTTTCATTCAAAAACAAGGACATTTCTAAGTGAACGGTAGTGTATGTTTCAAGGTTTCTCTGTTTTCAATGCTCTGAGAGGAGCTGTAATTTTTCTGAATAGCTTGTATCAACAGGAGTGATTTCTCTGCTTTAAACGCTCTGAGAAGGGCTGTAAATTTGTCTGAAGAGCTTGTATCTACAGGAGTGATTTCTCTGCATCACTATTTATTCAGGTGGTTCAGTGAAGGAAATACAGTAGTTTATGACCATCTGTTTTATTTAAAATGGCTCTTTTTCAAGGAGACTTGGTCAGGAAATGGAACAAACAACAAGAATCAGCAACAACAACAAAAAAGTCCACCAATACGGCATTCATATTAGGAACTCCCTCAAGGACTTCCAAGTATGGATGCAGCACACCATTTTCTGCTTCAGTGCATCTTTAATTAGACTTTCTCCTGGTCTTCGTCTCTGTCCTACACTCTACCCCTATTAACACACTTCAGCCATCATGCAAACATCAGATGCCCACTTAATCCTTGGCTCTAAGGATGTGGGGGAGTAACTACAGCCACACAACCTAATGAAGGTACTGCATTTAACCCCACATTCATATGGCTCATTGATTGATGTAGAGAAAGTCATTGTTTATGATGCGTTTTGTGATTGTAATTTCTCTCTCTCTCACTCTCTCTCTCACTCTCTCTCTCATATCACAACAGCAATCTTCAGCAGTAAACTGTCATCCTCATTCTGACAATGATGTTATATGATAAATGGTTTTAGAGTGATTGTAGTCTGTTTTTGAAAAGTGGGATAGTATTCAGAACTCTGAAATAGTATCCCCTTTTACAGCTGTTCTTCAACACAATATTTACCAAACCTTTTTCCACCATGAATAGGAAACTGTATGCTTCAAAGACAGTCATCATGAAGTAGATTGTGTTGACGACAAATGCCCTAATATTACGTGTGAGTGACAGGGATACATATATTGACAAAACAAAGCAAATCTCTCTGACTGAAACCAAAGTTACGAGTCAGGATAATCATTATATTTCACTGAAGTTGTGACACTGAGTTGCATGGTTTTGTTATACTTCAAAGAAGAAGGAAATCTCATTTACAGGGCTAGAGATTCTACACCCCCTAGAACTTTTTTCACATTTTATTGTGTTAATTTCATGCATTTAAATAAGAATTCCCCTCCCCCCAGTTTATCTACACACCATACTCCACACTTTTAAGGGGATTTTTTGTTTTGTGAAAAGTTAATACAATACATGATGGAAGCACCTTTGGCAGCAATTACAGCTGTGAGTCTTTTGGGATTGGTCTGTACCAACTTTGCACACCTAGATTTGGCAATATTTGACCATTCTTTACAAAACTTTTCAAACTCTGTTCCTTGAGGAGCGTCGACAGTCAGAAAACTTTAAGTCATGCCACACATTTTAATTGGATTTAGGTCGGGGCTCTGACTGAGCCACTCAAGTATTGAGCCACTATGTAGCTTTGGCTGTGGGCTTCGGGTCACTGTCCTATTAAAAGGTGAACTTCCATTCCAGTTTCAGATTTCTTGCAGAGGGCAGCAGATTTTCCTCAAGGACTTTTCTATATATTGCTCCATTAATTTTCCCTTTTATCCTGATAATTGAGAAACATCCCCATAACATGATGCAGCCACCACCATGCTTCACTGTAGGGATGTGCCGTGTTGGGTTTGCGCCAAACCTAACACTTTGCATTTAGGCGAAAAAGTTAAATTTTTGTTACGTCGAACCACAAAACTTTCTCCCACATGGCTACAGAATTTCCAGAGTGGTTGTTTTGCACACTTCAAGCAGGATTCAAGGTGGGCTTTCTTGAGTAATGGCTTCCTTCTTGCCACCGTACCATACATGTCAGATTTGTGGACTGCTTGGGATATTGTTGTCACATGCACACTGTGACCAGTCTTAGCCATAAAAGCCTGTAGCTCTTTCAAAGTTTCCATTGAACTCTTGGTAGCCTCTCTGATGTCCTACTAGCTCAGTCTTCCAGTTTGGAGTGACGGCCTGATCTCGGCAGGGTCTTCGTGGTGTCATACACCTTCCACTTATTAATAATCATCTTGACCGTGCTCCAAGGGATATTCAAGGTCTATAAAATATTTTTATACCCATCCCCTGATCTGTACCTTTTCACAACTTACCCAGCAGAGGGAGCCTACAGGAACTGCTGAATTTATCCTGGAATTGTGTGAATCACTACAATTTAACACAGGCAGAGGCCAAATAACTTGGTGTGTGATTTTGAAGGTGATTGGTTACACCTGAGCTAATTATAGGATTGCTTTTACAAGGGGTGTGGACACTTATCCAACCAAGCTATTTCATTTTATTTATAGATTTTCTTCACTTAGAAGGTAGATCAATCCCCCAATATTTGTATACATTTTAATTTCAGGCTATAAGGCAACAAAAGGTGAAAATGTTGAATGGGGGTATAGACTTTCTATAGGCACTGTATGTAATTTGGTATCATAAAACGCCCTCGGCTATTTCTAATTCCGTTCCCTTGTTCCCTCTGTGTTGTTTTTAACATAGCAGCCTGCTTTCCACTTAATGATATGAACAGGAGTGATTTCTCTGTTTTCAATGCTCTGAAAGGAGCTGAAATTTTTCTGAATAGCTTGTATCAACAGGAGTGATTTCTCTGCTTTAAACGCTCTGAGAAGGGCCATTTTAACCCACATGGGATAAAATGGGATCCATCCCAAATGGCGCCCTATTCTCTTTATAGTTCACTACTTTTGACCAGAGCCCTATAGGTAGTAGAGCCCTATGGGTAGTAGATCCCTATGGACCCTGGTCAAAAGTAGTGAACTACATACAGAATAGGGTGCCATTTGGGACGAATCCAGGATGTCGTCCATTATCTTCCCAGCTTTGATGTTTTGAAGGAAATAACACATTTCCTCTGTCTTGTTGTGCACAACGTTTCAATGTATCTTAATTCTGGATTATTACCTGCAGGGGGGATGTATGCATATGATTTTCCGACATGCAGCCAGGTGTGAAAATTATGCTGCTGTATTCATTAAACATCTCAGGTATGCTTGCAGATCTAGGATCAGTTTTGCATTTTAGATAATGATGAATACAATTCTACGAACATGGGGTTCTGATCCTAGATCAGCACTTCTACTCTGAGACTTTTTGTAAATCACCAAGCAGGTTAAGTCATAAGAGGCTGCTATCTGCTGTCTGCAGTGAGGTTTTGTCAGAGGGTGAAGACAATTTATGAGGTACTAAATTACAATACTACGTTTCAATATTCCCAATCTTTCTGCTGAACGGATCTCTCAAAGCATTAATAATCGATCTACTTACAAATCAGAGATGAGTTGGGAGTTTGAAATCTCCAATCTTTATATCGAACTAAAATAAATGGCTGAGATGACAAAATAATGATGTGTTGTGTTCCTCTTTTTAGAATAATTAAACACCAGATTTTGAGGACATAATGGGTGACATAGGTTTAACCATAGCATTATCTGAAGAGAACCATGATAAATATCTCTAATATGTTTGGAGTAATAGCTAGCTGCCCAACTGTCAGCCCCTGAAATGCTGAGATTCCAAGGGTTGGTTCCAAATAGCACCCTATTCATAGTCCTTATTAAGACAGAAACACATCACATCAGTGTAATCTAATGTTAACTAGACAACAACACATCACATCAGTGTAATCTAATGTTAACTAGACAACAACACATCACATCAGTGTAATGTTAACTAGACAACAACACATCAAATCAGTGTAATTTAATGTTAACTAGACAGCAACACATCACATCAGTATAATCTAATGTTAACTAGACAACAACACATCAAATCAGTGTAATTTAATGTTAACTAGACAGCAACACATCACATCAGTATAATCTAATGTTAACTAGACAGTAATGCATCACATCAGTATAATCTAATGTTAACTAGACAACAACACATCAAATCAGTGTAATTTAATGTTAACTAGACAGCAACACATCACATCAGTATAATCTAATGTTAACTAGACAGTAATGCATCACATCAGTATAATCTAATGTTAACTAGACAACAACACATCAAATCAGTGTAATTTAATGTTAACTAGACAACAACACATCACATCAGTATAATCTAATGTTAACTAGACAACAACACATCACATCAGTATAATCTAATGTTAACTAGACAGCAACACATCACATCAGTATAATCTAATGTTAACTAGACAGTAATGCATCACATCAGTATAATCTAATGTTAACTAGACAACAACACATCAAATCAGTGTAATTTAATGTTAACTAGACAGCAACACATCACATCAGTATAATCTAATGTTAACTAGACAGCAACACATCACATCAGTATAATCTAATGTTAACTAGACAGCAACACATCAAATCAGTATAATCTAATGTTAACTAGACAGTAATGCATCACATCAGTATAATCTAATGTTAATTAGACAGTAATACATCACATCAGTGCAATGTAATGTGAACGATTTCACCATGTTATAACTTCTGCTTGCCATGGCCACACTGCAGAGTTATTGCAACATCATAGCCAGGTTTTCTAACCCAGGGGATATTCCAGCATCATGTCCAGACCGCTTATTCTCTTTTATTGGAGGTCTGTTACATCAGACTGCCTATTCTCTTTTATTGGAGGTCTGTTACATCAGACTGCCTATTCTCTTTTATTGGAGGTCTATTACATCAGACTGCCTATTCTCTTTTATTGGAGGTCTATTACATCAGACTGCCTATTCTCTTTTATTGGAGGTCTGTTACATCACACTTTGCCTATTCTCTTTTATTGGAGGTCTGTTACATCAGACTGCCTATTCTCTTTTATTGGAGGTCTATTACATCAGACTGCCTATTCTCTTTTATTGGAGGTCTGATACATCAGACTGCCTATTCTCTTTTATTGGAGGTCTGTTACATCAGACTGCCTATTCTCTTTTATTGGAGGTCTATTACATCAGACTGCCTATTCTCTTTTATTGGAGGTCTGTTACATCACACTGCTTATTCTCTTTTATTGGAGGTCTATTACATCAGACTGCTTATTCTCTTTTATTGGAGGTCTATTACATCAGACTGCTTATTCTCTTTTATTGGAGGTCTGTTACATCACACTGCTTATTCTCTTTTATTGGAGGTCTATTACATCAGACTGCCTATTCTCTTTTATTGGAGGTCTGTTACATCACACTTTGCCTATTCTCTTTTATTGGAGGTCTATTGCATCAGACTGCCTATTCTCTTTTATTGGAGGTCTGTTACATCACACTTTGCCCCTGATCTGTACCTTTTCACAACTTACCCAGCAGAGGGAGCCTACAGGAACTGCTGAATTTATCCTGGAATTGTGTGAATCACTACAATTTAACACAGGCAGAGGCCAAATAACTTGGTGTGTGATTTTGAAGGTGATTGGTTACACCTGAGCTAATTATAGGATTGCTTTTACAAGGGGTGTGGACACTTATCCAACCAAGCTATTTCATTTTATTTATAGATTTTCTTCACTTAGAAGGTAGATCAATCCCCCAATATTTGTATACATTTTAATTTCAGGCTATAAGGCAACAAAAGGTGAAAATGTTGAATGGGGGTATAGACTTTCTATAGGCACTGTATGTAATTTGGTATCATAAAACGCCCTCGGCTATTTCTAATTCCGTTCCCTTGTTCCCTCTGTGTTGTTTTTAACATAGCAGCCTGCTTTCCACTTAATGATATGAACAGGAGTGATTTCTCTGTTTTCAATGCTCTGAAAGGAGCTGAAATTTTTCTGAATAGCTTGTATCAACAGGAGTGATTTCTCTGCTTTAAACGCTCTGAGAAGGGCCATTTTAACCCACATGGGATAAAATGGGATCCATCCCAAATGGCACCCTATTCTCTTTATAGTTCACTACTTTTGACCAGAGCCCTATAGGTAGTAGAGCCCTATGGGTAGTAGATCCCTATGGACCCTGGTCAAAAGTAGTGAACTACATACAGAATAGGGTGCCATTTGGGACGAATCCAGGATGTCGTCCATTATCTTCCCAGCTTTGATGTTTTGAAGGAAATAACACATTTCCTCTGTCTTGTTGTGCACAACGTTTCAATGAATCTTAATTCTGGATTATTACCTGCAGGGGGGATGTATGCATATGATTTTCCGACATGCAGCCAGGTGTGAAAATTATGCTGCTGTATTCATTAAACATCTCAGGTATGCTTGCAGATCTAGGATCAGTTTTGCATTTTAGATAATGATGAATACAATTCTACGAACATGGGGTTCTGATCCTAGATCAGCACTTCTACTCTGAGACTTTTTGTAAATCACCAAGCAGGTTAAGTCATAAGAGGCTGCTATCTGCTGTCTGCAGTGAGGTTTTGTCAGAGGGTGAAGACAATTTATGAGGTACTAAATTACAATACTACATTTCAATATTCCCAATCTTTCTGCTGAACGGATCTCTCAAAGCATTAATAATCGATCTACTTACAAATCAGAGATGAGTTGGGAGTTTGAAATCTCCAATCTTTATATCGAACTAAAATAAATGGCTGAGATGACAAAATAATGATGTGTTGTGTTCCTCTTTTTAGAATAATTAAACACCAGATTTTGAGGACATAATGGGTGACATAGGTTTAACCATAGCATTATCTGAAGAGAACCATGATAAATATCTCTAATATGTTTGGAGTAATAGCTAGCTGCCCAACTGTCAGCCCCTGAAATGCTGAGATTCCAAGGGTTGGTTCCAAATAGCACCCTATTCATAGTCCTTATTAAGACAGAAACACATCACATCAGTGTAATCTAATGTTAACTAGACAACAACACATCACATCAGTGTAATCTAATGTTAACTAGACAACAACACATCACATCAGTGTAATGTTAACTAGACAACAACACATCAAATCAGTGTAATTTAATGTTAACTAGACAGCAACAGATCACATCAGTATAATCTAATGTTAACTAGACAACAACACATCAAATCAGTGTAATTTAATGTTAACTAGACAGCAACACATCACATCAGTATAATCTAATGTTAACTAGACAGTAATGCATCACATCAGTATAATCTAATGTTAACTAGACAACAACACATCAAATCAGTGTAATTTAATGTTAACTAGACAGCAACACATCACATCAGTATAATCTAATGTTAACTAGACAGTAATGCATCACATCAGTATAATCTAATGTTAACTAGACAACAACACATCAAATCAGTGTAATTTAATGTTAACTAGACAACAACACATCACATCAGTATAATCTAATGTTAACTAGACAACAACACATCACATCAGTATAATCTAATGTTAACTAGACAGCAACACATCACATCAGTATAATCTAATGTTAACTAGACAGTAATGCATCACATCAGTATAATCTAATGTTAACTAGACAACAACACATCAAATCAGTGTAATTTAATGTTAACTAGACAGCAACACATCACATCAGTATAATCTAATGTTAACTAGACAGCAACACATCACATCAGTATAATCTAATGTTAACTAGACAGCAACACATCAAATCAGTATCATCTAATGTTAACTAGACAGTAATGCATCACATCAGTATAATCTAATGTTAATTAGACAGTAATACATCACATCAGTGCAATGTAATGTGAACGATTTCACCATGTTATAACTTCTGCTTGCCATGGCCACACTGCAGAGTTATTGCAACATCATAGCCAGGTTTTCTAACCCAGGGGATATTCCAGCATCATGTCCAGACCGCTTATTCTCTTTTATTGGAGGTCTGTTACATCAGACTGCCTATTCTCTTTTATTGGAGGTCTGTTACATCAGACTGCCTATTCTCTTTTATTGGAGGTCTATTACATCAGACTGCCTATTCTCTTTTATTGGAGGTCTATTACATCAGACTGCCTATTCTCTTTTATTGGAGGTCTGTTACATCACACTTTGCCTATTCTCTTTTATTGGAGGTCTGTTACATCAGACTGCCTATTCTCTTTTATTGGAGGTCTATTACATCAGACTGCCTATTCTCTTTTATTGGAGGTCTGATACATCAGACTGCCTATTCTCTTTTATTGGAGGTCTGTTACATCAGACTGCCTATTCACTTTTATTGGAGGTCTGTTACATCACACTTTGCCTATTCTCTTTTATTGGAGGTCTATTACATCAGACTGCTTATTCTCTTTTATTGGAGGTCTATTACATCAGACTTTGCCTATTCTCTTTTATTGGAGGTCTGTTACATCAGACTGCCTATTCTCTTTTATTGGAGATCTATTACATCAGACTGCTTATTCTCTTTTATTGGAGGTCTATTACATCAGACTGCCTATTCTCTTTTATTGGAGGTCTATTACATCAGACTGCTTATTCTCTTTTATTGGAGGTCTGTTACATCACACTTTGCCTATTCTCTGTTATTGGAGGTCTGTTACATCACACTGCTTATTCTCTTTTATTGGAGGTCTGTTACATCAGACTGCCTATTCTCTTTTATTGGAGGTCTGTTACATCAGACTGCCTATTCCCTTTTATTGGAGGTCTGTTACATCAGACTGCTTATTCTCTTTTATTGGAGGTCTATTACATCAGACTGCCTATTCTCTTTTATTGGAGGTCTATTACATCAGACTGCCTATTCTCTTTTATTGGAGGTCTATTACATCAGACTGCCTATTCTCTTTTATTGGAGGTCTATTACATCAGACTGCTTATTCTCTTTTATTGGAGGTCTGTTACATCAGACTGCTTATTCTCTTTTATTGGAGGTCTATTACATCACACTGCTTATTCTCTTTTATTGGAGGTCTATTACATCAGACTGCTTATTCTCTTTTATTGGAGGTCTATTACATCAGACTGCCTATTCTCTTTTATTGGAGGTCTGTTACATCACACTTAGCCTATTCTCTTTTATTGGAGGTCTGTTACATCAGACTGCCTATTCTCTTTTATTGGAGGTCTGTTACATCAGACTGCCTATTCTCTTTTATTGGAGGTCTGTTACATCAGACTGCCTATTCTCTTTTATTGGAGGTCTATTACATCACACTTTGCCTATTCTCTTTTATTGGAGGTCTGTTACATCAGACTGCTTATTCTCTTTTATTGGAGGTCTGTTACATCACACTTTGCCTATTCTCTTTTATTGGAGGTCTGTTACATCAGACTGCTTATTCTCTTTTATTGGAGGTCTGTTACATCAGACTGCCTATTCTCTTTTATTGGAGGTCTATTACATCAGACTGCCTATTCTCTTTTATTGGAGGTCTATTACATCAGACTGCCTATTCTCTTTTATTGGAGGTCTATTACATCAGACTGCTTATTCTCTTTTATTGGAGGTCTGTTACATCACACTGCTTATTCTCTTTTATTGGAGGTCTATTACATCACACTTTGCCTATTCTCTTTTATTGGAGGTCTGTTACATCAGACTGCCTATTCTCTTTTATTGGAGGTCTGTTACATCAGACTGCCTATTCTCTTTTATTGGAGGTCTGTTACATCACACTGCTTATTCTCTTTTATTGGAGGTCTGTTACATCAGACTGCTTATTCTCTTTTATTGGAGGTCTGTTACATCACACTTTGCCTATTCTCTTTTATTGGATGTCTATTACATCAGACTGCTTATTCTCTTTTATTGGAGGTCTATTACATCAGACTTTGCCTATTCTCTTTTATTGGAGGTCTGTTACATCAGACTGCCTATTCTCTTTTATTGGAGATCTATTACATCAGACTGCTTATTCTCTTTTATTGGAGGTCTATTACATCAGACTGCCTATTCTCTTTTATTGGAGGTCTATTACATCAGACTGCTTATTCTCTTTTATTGGAGGTCTGTTACATCACACTTTGCCTATTCTCTGTTATTGGAGGTCTGTTACATCACACTGCTTATTCTCTTTTATTGGAGGTCTGTTACATTAGACTGCCTATTCTCTTTTATTGGAGGTCTGTTACATCAGACTGCCTATTCTCTTTTATTGGAGGTCTGTTACATCACACTGCTTATTCTCTTTTATTGGAGGTCTGTTACATCAGACTGCCTATTCTCTTTTATTGGAGGTCTGTTACATCAGACTGCCTATTCTCTTTTATTGGAGGTCTATTACATCAGACTGCTTATTCTCTTTTATTGGAGGTCTATTACATCAGACTGCTTATTCTCTTTTATTGGAGGTCTGTTACATCAGACTGCTTATTCTCTTTTATTGGAGGTCTATTACATCACACTGCTTATTCTCTTTTATTGGAGGTCTATTACATCAGACTGCTTATTCTCTTTTATTGGAGGTCTATTACATCAGACTGCTTATTCTCTTTTATTGGAGGTCTATTACATCAGACTGCCTATTCTCTTTTATTGGAGGTCTATTACATCAGACTGCTTATTCTCTTTTATTGGAGGTCTGTTACATCAGACTGCTTATTCTCTTTTATTGGAGGTCTATTACATCACACTGCTTATTCTCTTTTATTGGAGGTCTATTACATCAGACTGCCTATTCTCTTTTATTGGAGGTCTATTACATCAGACTGCCTATTCTCTTTTATTGGAGGTCTGTTACATCACACTTAGCCTATTCTCTTTTATTGGAGGTCTGTTACATCAGACTGCCTATTCTCTTTTATTGGAGGTCTATTACATCAGACTGCCTATTCTCTTTTATTGGAGGTCTGTTACATCAGACTGCCTATTCTCTTTTATTGGAGGTCTATTACATCACACTTTGCCTATTCTCTTTTATTGGAGGTCTGTTACATCAGACTGCTTATTCTCTTTTATTGGAGGTCTGTTACATCACACTTTGCCTATTCTCTTTTATTGGAGGTCTGTTACATCAGACTGCTTATTCTCTTTTATTGGAGGTCTGTTACATCAGACTGCCTATTCTCTTTTATTGGAGGTCTATTACATCAGACTGCCTATTCTCTTTTAATGGAGGTCTATTACATCAGACTGCCTATTCTCTTTTATTGGAGGTCTATTACATCAGACTGCTTATTCTCTTTTATTGGAGGTCTATTACATCAGACTGCTTATTCTCTTTTATTGGAGGTCTATTACATCAGACTGCCTATTCTCTTTTATTGGAGGTCTGTTACATCACACTTAGCCTATTCTCTTTTATTGGAGGTCTGTTACATCAGACTGCCTATTCTCTTTTATTGGAGGTCTATTACATCAGACTGCCTATTCTCTTTTATTGGAGGTCTGTTACATCAGACTGCCTATTCTCTTTTATTGGAGGTCTATTACATCACACTTTGCCTATTCTCTTTTATTGGAGGTCTGTTACATCAGACTGCTTATTCTCTTTTATTGGAGGTCTATTACATCAGACTGCCTATTCTCTTTTATTGGAGGTCTATTACATCACACTTTGCCTATTCTCTTTTATTGGAGGTCTGTTACATCACACTGCTTATTCTCTTTTATTGGAGGTCTGTTACATCACACTTTGCCTATTCTCTTTTATTGGATGTCTGTTACATCAGACTGCTTATTCTCTTTTATTGGAGGTCTGTTACATCAGACTGCCTATTCTCTTTTATTGGAGGTCTATTACATCAGACTGCCTATTCTCTTTTATTGGAGGTCTATTACATCAGACTGCCTATTCTCTTTTATTGGAGGTCTATTACATCCAACTGCTTATTCTCTTTTATTGGAGGTCTGTTACATCACACTGCTTATTCTCTTTTATTGGAGGTCTATTACATCACACTTTGCCTATTCTCTTTTATTGGAGGTCTGTTACATCAGACTGCCTATTCTCTTTTATTGGAGGTCTGTTACATCACACTGCTTATTCTCTTTTATTGGAGGTCTGTTACATCAGACTGCCTATTCTCTTTTATTGGAGGTCTATTACATCAGACTGCCTATTCTCTTTTATTGGAGGTCTGTTACATCAGACTGCCTATTCTCTTTTATTGGAGGTCTGTTACATCACACTGCTTATTCTCTTTTATTGGAGGTCTGTTACATCAGACTGCCTATTCTCTTTTATTGGAGGTCTGTTACATCACACTTTGCCTATTCTCTTTTATTGGATGTCTATTACATCAGACTGCTTATTCTCTTTTATTGGAGGTCTATTACATCAGACTGCTTATTCTCTTTTATTGGAGGTCTATTACATCAGACTGCTTATTCTCTTTTATTGGAGGTCTGTTACATCACACTTTGCCTATTCTCTTTTATTGGATGTCTATTACATCAGACTGCTTATTCTCTTTTATTGGAGGTCTATTACATCAGACTGCTTATTCTCTTTTATTGGAGGTCTATTACATCAGACTGCTTATTCTCTTTTATTGGAGGTCTATTACATCAGACTGCTTATTCTCTTTTATTGGAGGTCTGTTACATCAGACTGCCTATTCTCTTTTCAAATCACATTTTCAAATCACATTTTATTTGTCACATACACATGGTTAGCAGATGTTAATGCGAGTGTAGCGAAATGCTTGTGCTTCTAGTTCCGACAATGCAGTAATAACGAACAAGTAATCTAACTAACAATTCCAAAAAATACACAGTGTAAGGAGATAAAGAATATGTACATAAGGATATATGAATGAGTGATGGTACAGAGCAGCATAGGCAAGATACAGTAGGTGATATCGAGTACAGTATATACATATGAGATGAGTATGTAAACCAAGTGGCATAGTTAAAGTGGCTAGTGATACATGTATTACATAAGGATGCAGTCGATGATATAGAGTACAGTATCTACGTATGCATATGAGATGAATAATGTAGGGTAAGTAACATTATATAAGGTAGCATTGTTTAAAGTGGCTAGTGATATATTTACATCATTTCCCATCAATTCCCATTATTAAAGTGGCTGGAGTAGAGTCAGTGTCATTGACAGTGTGTTGGCAGTAGCCACTCAATGTTAGTGGTGGCTGTTTAACAGTCTGATGGCCTTGAGATAGATGCTGTTTTTCAGTCTCTCGGTCCCAGCTTTGATGCACCTATACTGACCTCGCCTTCTGGATGACAGCGGGGTGAACAGGCAGTGGCTCGGGTGGTTGATGTCCTTGATGATCTTTATGGCCTTCCTGTAGCATCGGGTGGTGTAGGTGTCCTGGAGGGCAGGTAGTTTGCCCCCGGTGATGCGTTGTGCAGACCTCACTACCCTCTGGAGAGCCTTACGGTTGAGGGCGGTGCAGTTGCCATACCAGGCGGTGATACAGCCCGCCAGGATGCTCTCGATTGTGCATCTGTAGAAGTTTGTGAGTGCTTTTGGTGACAAGCCGAATTTCTTCAGCCTCCTGAGGTTGAAGAGGCGCTGCTGCGCCTTCCTCACGATGCTGTCTGTGTGAGTGGACCAATTCAGTTTGTCTGTGATGTGTATGCCGAGGAACTTAAAACTTGCTACCCTCTCCACTACTGTTCCATCGATGTGGATGGGGGGGTGTTCCCTCTGCTGTTTCCTGAAGTCCACAATCATCTCCTTAGTTTTGTTGACGTTGAGTGTGAGGTTATTTTCCTGACACCACACTCCGAGGGCCCTCACCTCCTCCCTGTAGGCCGTCTCGTCGTTGTTGGTAATCAAGCCTACCACTGTTGTGTCGTCCGCAAACTTGATGATTGAGTTGGAGGCGTGCGTGGCCACGCAGTCGTGGGTGAACAGGGAGTACAGGAGAGGGCTCAGAACGCACCCTTGTGGGGCCCCAGTGTTGAGGATCAGCGGGGAGGAGATGTTGTTGCCTACCCTCACCACCTGGGGGCGGCCCGTCAGGAAGTCCAGTACCCAGTTGCACAGGGCGGGGTCGAGACCCAGGGTCTCGAGCTTGATGACGAGCTTGGAGGGCACTATGGTGTTGAATGCCGAGCTGTAGTCGATGAACAGCATTCTCACATAGGTATTCCTCTTGTCCAGATGGGTTAGGGCAGTGTGCACTGTGGTTGAGATTGCATCGTCTGTGGACCTATTTGGGCGGTAAGCAAATTGGAGTGGGTCTAGGGTGTCAGGTAGGGTGGAGGTGATATGGTCCTTGACTAGTCTCTCAAAGCACTTCATGATGACGGATGTGAGTGCTACGGGGCGGTAGTCGTTTAGCTCAGTTACCTTAGCTTTCTTGGGAACAGGAACAATGGTGGCCCTCTTGAAGCATGTGGGAACGGCAGACTGGTATAGGGATTGATTGAATATGTCCGTAAACACACCGGCCAGCTGGTCTGCGCATGCTCTGATGGCGCGGCTGGGGATGCCGTCTGGGCCTGCAGCCTTGCGAGGGTTAACACGTTTAAATGTCTTACTCACTTCGGCTGCAGTGAAGGAGAGACCGCATGTTTTCGTTGCAGGCCGTGTCAGAGGCACTGTATTGTCCTCAAAGCGGGCAAAAAAGTTATTTAGTCTGCCTGGGAGCAAGACATCCTGGTCCGTTACTGGGCTGGGGTTCTTCCTGTAGTCCGTGATTGACTGTAGACCCTGCCACATGCCTCTTGTGTCTGAGCCGTTGAATTGAGATTCTACTTTGTCTCTGTACTGGCGCTTAGCTTGTTTGATAGCCTTGCGGAGGGAATAGCTGCACTGTTTGTATTCAGTCATGTTACCAGACGCCTTGCCCTGATTAAAAGCAGTGGTTCGCGCCTTCAGTTTCACACGAATGCTGCCATCAATCCACGGTTTCTGGTTAGGGAATGTTTTAATCGTTGCTATGGGAACGACATCTTCAACGCACGTTCTAATGAACTCGCACACCGAATCAGCGTATTCGTCAATAGACTGCCTATTCTCTTTTATTGGAGGTCTATTACATCAGACTGCCTATTCTCTTTTATTGGAGGTCTATTACATCAGACTGCTTATTCTCTTTTATTGGAGGTCTGTTACATCACACTGCTTATTCTCTTTTATTGGAGGTCTATTACATCACACTTTGCCTATTCTCTTTTATTGGAGGTCTGTTACATCAGACTGCCTATTCTCTTTTATTGGAGGTCTATTACATCAGACTGCTTATTCTCTTTTATTGGAGGTCTGTTACATCACACTGCTTATTCTCTTTTATTGGAGGTCTGTTACATCAGACTGCTTATTCTCTTTTATTGGGGGTCTATTACATCAGACTGCCTATTCTCTTTTATTGGAGGTCTATTACATCAGACTGCTTATTCTCTTTTATTGGAGGTCTGTTACATCAGACTGCCTATTCTCTTTTATTGGAGGTCTGTTACATCAGACTGCCTATTCTCTTTTATTGGAGGTCTATTACATCAGACTGCCTATTCTCTTTTATTGGAGGTCTGTTACATCAGACTGCCTATTCTCTTTTATTGGAGGTTTGTTACATCACACTGCTTATTCTCTTTTATTGGAGGTCTGTTACATCAGACTGCCTATTCTCTTTTATTGGAGGTCTGTTACATCAGACTGCCTATTCTCTTTTATTGGAGGTCTATTACATCAGACTGCCTATTCTCTTTTATTGAAGGTCTATTACATCAGACTGCTTATTCTCTTTTATTGGAGGTCTGTTACATCAGACTGCCTATTCTCTTTTATTGGAGGTCTATTACATCAGACTGCTTATTCTCTTTTATTGGAGGTCTATTACATCAGACTGCTTATTCTCTTTTATTGGAGGTCTATTACATCAGACTGCTTATTCTCTTTTATTGGAGGTCTGTTACATCAGACTGCCTATTCTCTTTTATTGGAGGTCTATTACATCAGACTGCTTATTCTCTTTTATTGGAGGTCTATTACATCAGACTGCCTATTGGAGGTCTGTTACATCAGACTGCCTATTCTCTTTTATTGGAGGTCTGTTACATCAGACTGCCTATTCTCTTTTATTGGAGGTCTATTACATCAGACTGCCTATTCTCTTTTATTGGAGGTCTATTACATCAGACTGCTTATTCTCTTTTATTGGAGGTCTGTTACATCAGACTGCTTATTCTCTTTTATTGGAGGTCTATTACATCACACTGCTTATTCTCTTTTATTGGAGGTCTATTACATCAGACTGCTTATTCTCTTTTATTGGAGGTCTATTACATCAGACTGCCTATTCTCTTTTATTGGAGGTCTGTTACATCACACTTAGCCTATTCTCTTTTATTGGAGGTCTGTTACATCAGACTGCCTATTCTCTTTTATTGGAGGTCTGTTACATCAGACTGCCTATTCTCTTTTATTGGAGGTCTGTTACATCAGACTGCCTATTCTCTTTTATTGGAGGTCTATTACATCACACTTTGCCTATTCTCTTTTATTGGAGGTCTGTTACATCAGACTGCTTATTCTCTTTTATTGGAGGTCTGTTACATCACACTTTGCCTATTCTCTTTTATTGGAGGTCTGTTACATCAGACTGCTTATTCTCTTTTATTGGAGGTCTGTTACATCAGACTGCCTATTCTCTTTTATTGGAGGTCTATTACATCAGACTGCCTATTCTCTTTTATTGGAGGTCTATTACATCAGACTGCCTATTCTCTTTTATTGGAGGTCTATTACATCAGACTGCTTATTCTCTTTTATTGGAGGTCTGTTACATCACACTGCTTATTCTCTTTTATTGGAGGTCTATTACATCACACTTTGCCTATTCTCTTTTATTGGAGGTCTGTTACATCAGACTGCCTATTCTCTTTTATTGGAGGTCTGTTACATCAGACTGCCTATTCTCTTTTATTGGAGGTCTGTTACATCACACTGCTTATTCTCTTTTATTGGAGGTCTGTTACATCAGACTGCTTATTCTCTTTTATTGGAGGTCTGTTACATCACACTTTGCCTATTCTCTTTTATTGGATGTCTATTACATCAGACTGCTTATTCTCTTTTATTGGAGGTCTATTACATCAGACTTTGCCTATTCTCTTTTATTGGAGGTCTGTTACATCAGACTGCCTATTCTCTTTTATTGGAGATCTATTACATCAGACTGCTTATTCTCTTTTATTGGAGGTCTATTACATCAGACTGCCTATTCTCTTTTATTGGAGGTCTATTACATCAGACTGCTTATTCTCTTTTATTGGAGGTCTGTTACATCACACTTTGCCTATTCTCTGTTATTGGAGGTCTGTTACATCACACTGCTTATTCTCTTTTATTGGAGGTCTGTTACATTAGACTGCCTATTCTCTTTTATTGGAGGTCTGTTACATCAGACTGCCTATTCTCTTTTATTGGAGGTCTGTTACATCACACTGCTTATTCTCTTTTATTGGAGGTCTGTTACATCAGACTGCCTATTCTCTTTTATTGGAGGTCTGTTACATCAGACTGCCTATTCTCTTTTATTGGAGGTCTATTACATCAGACTGCTTATTCTCTTTTATTGGAGGTCTATTACATCAGACTGCTTATTCTCTTTTATTGGAGGTCTGTTACATCAGACTGCTTATTCTCTTTTATTGGAGGTCTATTACATCAGACTGCTTATTCTCTTTTATTGGAGGTCTATTACATCAGACTGCTTATTCTCTTTTATTGGAGGTCTATTACATCAGACTGCTTATTCTCTTTTATTGGAGGTCTATTACATCAGACTGCTTATTCTCTTTTATTGGAGGTCTATTACATCAGACTGCCTATTCTCTTTTATTGGAGGTCTGTTACATCACACTTAGCCTATTCTCTTTTATTGGAGGTCTGTTACATCAGACTGCCTATTCTCTTTTATTGGAGGTCTATTACATCAGACTGCCTATTCTCTTTTATTGGAGGTCTATTACATCAGACTGCCTATTCTCTTTTATTGGAGGTCTGTTACATCACACTTAGCCTATTCTCTTTTATTGGAGGTCTGTTACATCAGACTGCCTATTCTCTTTTATTGGAGGTCTATTACATCAGACTGCCTATTCTCTTTTATTGGAGGTCTGTTACATCAGACTGCTTATTCTCTTTTATTGGAGGTCTATTACATCAGACTGCCTATTCTCTTTTATTGGAGGTCTATTACATCACACTTTGCCTATTCTCTTTTATTGGAGGTCTGTTACATCACACTGCTTATTCTCTTTTATTGGAGGTCTGTTACATCACACTTTGCCTATTCTCTTTTATTGGATGTCTGTTACATCAGACTGCTTATTCTCTTTTATTGGAGGTCTGTTACATCAGACTGCCTATTCTCTTTTATTGGAGGTCTATTACATCAGACTGCCTATTCTCTTTTATTGGAGGTCTATTACATCAGACTGCCTATTCTCTTTTATTGGAGGTCTATTACATCCAACTGCTTATTCTCTTTTATTGGAGGTCTGTTACATCACACTGCTTATTCTCTTTTATTGGAGGTCTATTACATCACACTTTGCCTATTCTCTTTTATTGGAGGTCTGTTACATCAGACTGCCTATTCTCTTTTATTGGAGGTCTGTTACATCACACTGCTTATTCTCTTTTATTGGAGGTCTGTTACATCAGACTGCCTATTCTCTTTTATTGGAGGTCTATTACATCAGACTGCCTATTCTCTTTTATTGGAGGTCTGTTACATCAGACTGCCTATTCTCTTTTATTGGAGGTCTGTTACATCACACTGCTTATTCTCTTTTATTGGAGGTCTGTTACATCAGACTGCCTATTCTCTTTTATTGGAGGTCTGTTACATCACACTTTGCCTATTCTCTTTTATTGGATGTCTATTACATCAGACTGCTTATTCTCTTTTATTGGAGGTCTATTACATCAGACTGCTTATTCTCTTTTATTGGAGGTCTATTACATCAGACTGCTTATTCTCTTTTATTGGAGGTCTGTTACATCACACTTTGCCTATTCTCTTTTATTGGATGTCTATTACATCAGACTGCTTATTCTCTTTTATTGGAGGTCTATTACATCAGACTGCTTATTCTCTTTTATTGGAGGTCTATTACATCAGACTGCTTATTCTCTTTTATTGGAGGTCTATTACATCAGACTGCTTATTCTCTTTTATTGGAGGTCTGTTACATCAGACTGCCTATTCTCTTTTCAAATCACATTTTCAAATCACATTTTATTTGTCACATACACATGGTTAGCAGATGTTAATGCGAGTGTAGCGAAATGCTTGTGCTTCTAGTTCCGACAATGCAGTAATAACGAACAAGTAATCTAACTAACAATTCCAAAAATACACAGTGTAAGGAGATAAAGAATATGTACATAAGGATATATGAATGAGTGATGGTACAGAGCAGCATAGGCAAGATACAGTAGGTGATATCGAGTACAGTATATACATATGAGATGAGTATGTAAACCAAGTGGCATAGTTAAAGTGGCTAGTGATACATGTATTACATAAGGATGCAGTCGATGATATAGAGTACAGTATCTACGTATGCATATGAGATGAATAATGTAGGGTAAGTAACATTATATAAGGTAGCATTGTTTAAAGTGGCTAGTGATATATTTACATCATTTCCCATCAATTCCCATTATTAAAGTGGCTGGAGTAGAGTCAGTGTCATTGACAGTGTGTTGGCAGTAGCCACTCAATGTTAGTGGTGGCTGTTTAACAGTCTGATGGCCTTGAGATAGATGCTGTTTTTCAGTCTCTCGGTCCCAGCTTTGATGCACCTATACTGACCTCGCCTTCTGGATGACAGCGGGGTGAACAGGCAGTGGCTCGGGTGGTTGATGTCCTTGATGATCTTTATGGCCTTCCTGTAGCATCGGGTGGTGTAGGTGTCCTGGAGGGCAGGTAGTTTGCCCCCGGTGATGCGTTGTGCAGACCTCACTACCCTCTGGAGAGCCTTACGGTTGAGGGCGGTGCAGTTGCCATACCAGGCGGTGATACAGCCCGCCAGGATGCTCTCGATTGTGCATCTGTAGAAGTTTGTGAGTGCTTTTGGTGACAAGCCGAATTTCTTCAGCCTCCTGAGGTTGAAGAGGCGCTGCTGCGCCTTCCTCACGATGCTGTCTGTGTGAGTGGACCAATTCAGTTTGTCTGTGATGTGTATGCCGAGGAACTTAAAACTTGCTACCCTCTCCACTACTGTTCCATCGATGTGGATGGGGGGGTGTTCCCTCTGCTGTTTCCTGAAGTCCACAATCATCTCCTTAGTTTTGTTGACGTTGAGTGTGAGGTTATTTTCCTGACACCACACTCCGAGGGCCCTCACCTCCTCCCTGTAGGCCGTCTCGTCGTTGTTGGTAATCAAGCCTACCACTGTTGTGTCGTCCGCAAACTTGATGATTGAGTTGGAGGCGTGCGTGGCCACGCAGTCGTGGGTGAACAGGGAGTACAGGAGAGGGCTCAGAACGCACCCTTGTGGGGCCCCAGTGTTGAGGATCAGCGGGGAGGAGATGTTGTTGCCTACCCTCACCACCTGGGGGCGGCCCGTCAGGAAGTCCAGTACCCAGTTGCACAGGGCGGGGTCGAGACCCAGGGTCTCGAGCTTGATGACGAGCTTGGAGGGCACTATGGTGTTGAATGCCGAGCTGTAGTCGATGAACAGCATTCTCACATAGGTATTCCTCTTGTCCAGATGGGTTAGGGCAGTGTGCACTGTGGTTGAGATTGCATCGTCTGTGGACCTATTTGGGCGGTAAGCAAATTGGAGTGGGTCTAGGGTGTCAGGTAGGGTGGAGGTGATATGGTCCTTGACTAGTCTCTCAAAGCACTTCATGATGACGGATGTGAGTGCTACGGGGCGGTAGTCGTTTAGCTCAGTTACCTTAGCTTTCTTGGGAACAGGAACAATGGTGGCCCTCTTGAAGCATGTGGGAACGGCAGACTGGTATAGGGATTGATTGAATATGTCCGTAAACACACCGGCCAGCTGGTCTGCGCATGCTCTGATGGCGCGGCTGGGGATGCCGTCTGGGCCTGCAGCCTTGCGAGGGTTAACACGTTTAAATGTCTTACTCACTTCGGCTGCAGTGAAGGAGAGACCGCATGTTTTCGTTGCAGGCCGTGTCAGAGGCACTGTATTGTCCTCAAAGCGGGCAAAAAAGTTATTTAGTCTGCCTGGGAGCAAGACATCCTGGTCCGTTACTGGGCTGGGGTTCTTCCTGTAGTCCGTGATTGACTGTAGACCCTGCCACATGCCTCTTGTGTCTGAGCCGTTGAATTGAGATTCTACTTTGTCTCTGTACTGGCGCTTAGCTTGTTTGATAGCCTTGCGGAGGGAATAGCTGCACTGTTTGTATTCAGTCATGTTACCAGACGCCTTGCCCTGATTAAAAGCAGTGGTTCGCGCCTTCAGTTTCACACGAATGCTGCCATCAATCCACGGTTTCTGGTTAGGGAATGTTTTAATCGTTGCTATGGGAACGACATCTTCAACGCACGTTCTAATGAACTCGCACACCGAATCAGCGTATTCGTCAATAGACTGCCTATTCTCTTTTATTGGAGGTCTATTACATCAGACTGCCTATTCTCTTTTATTGGAGGTCTATTACATCAGACTGCTTATTCTCTTTTATTGGAGGTCTGTTACATCACACTGCTTATTCTCTTTTATTGGAGGTCTATTACATCACACTTTGCCTATTCTCTTTTATTGGAGGTCTGTTACATCAGACTGCCTATTCTCTTTTATTGGAGGTCTATTACATCAGACTGCTTATTCTCTTTTATTGGAGGTCTGTTACATCACACTGCTTATTCTCTTTTATTGGAGGTCTGTTACATCAGACTGCTTATTCTCTTTTATTGGGGGTCTATTACATCAGACTGCCTATTCTCTTTTATTGGAGGTCTATTACATCAGACTGCTTATTCTCTTTTATTGGAGGTCTGTTACATCAGACTGCCTATTCTCTTTTATTGGAGGTCTGTTACATCAGACTGCCTATTCTCTTTTATTGGAGGTCTATTACATCAGACTGCCTATTCTCTTTTATTGGAGGTCTGTTACATCAGACTGCCTATTCTCTTTTATTGGAGGTTTGTTACATCACACTGCTTATTCTCTTTTATTGGAGGTCTGTTACATCAGACTGCCTATTCTCTTTTATTGGAGGTCTGTTACATCAGACTGCCTATTCTCTTTTATTGGAGGTCTATTACATCAGACTGCCTATTCTCTTTTATTGAAGGTCTATTACATCAGACTGCTTATTCTCTTTTATTGGAGGTCTATTACATCAGACTGCTTATTCTCTTTTATTGGAGGTCTATTACATCAGACTGCTTATTCTCTTTTATTGGAGGTCTGTTACATCAGACTGCCTATTCTCTTTTATTGGAGGTCTATTACATCAGACTGCTTATTCTCTTTTATTGGAGGTCTATTACATCAGACTGCCTATTGGAGGTCTGTTACATCAGACTGCCTATTCTCTTTTATTGGAGGTCTGTTACATCACACTTTGCCTATTCTCTTTTATTGGAGGTCTATTACATCAGACTGCTTATTCTCTTTTATTGGAGGTCTATTACATCAGACTGCCTATTCTCTTTTATTGGAGGTCTGTTACATCACACTTTGCCTATTCTCTTTTATTGGAGGTCTATTACATCAGACTGCTTATTCTCTTTTATTGGAGGTCTATTACATCAGACTGCTTATTCTCTTTTATTGGAGGTCTGTTACATCACACTGCCTATTCTCTTTTATTGGAGGTCTGTTACATCAGACTGCCTATTCTCTTTTATTGGAGGTCTGTTACATCAGACTGCTTATTCTCTTGTATTGGAGGTCTGTTACATCAGACTGCCTATTCTCTTTTATTGGAGGTCTATTACATCAGACTGCTTATTCTCTTGTATTGGAGGTCTATTACATCAGACTGCCTATTCTCTTTTATTGGAGGTCTGTTACATCACACTTTGCCTATTCTCTTTTATTGGAGGTCTGTTACATCAGACTGCTTATTCTCTTTTATTGGAGGTCTGTTACATCAGACTGCCTATTCTCTTTTATTGGAGGTCTATTACATCAGACTGCTTATTCTCTTTTATTGGAGGTCTGTTACATCAGACTGCCTATTCTCTTTTATTGGAGGTCTATTACATCAGACTGCCTATTCTCTTTTATTGGAGGTCTATTACATCAGACTGCCTATTCTCTTTTATTGGAGGTCTATTACATCAGACTGCTTATTCTCTTTTATTGGAGGTCTGTTACATCACACTGCTTATTCTCTTTTATTGGAGGTCTGTTACATCAGACTGCTTATTCTCTTTTATTGGGGGTCTATTACATCAGACTGCCTATTCTCTTTTATTGGAGGTCTGTTACATCAGACTGCTTATTCTCTTTTATTGGAGGTCTGTTACATCAGACTGCCTATTCTCTTTTATTGGAGGTCTGTTACATCACACTTTGCCTATTCTCTTTTATTGGAGGTCTATTACATCAGACTGCTTATTCTCTTTTATTGGAGGTCTATTACATCAGACTGCTTATTCTCTTTTATTGGAGGTCTATTACATCAGACTGCTTATTCTCTTTTATTGGAGGTCTATTACATCAGACTGCTTATTCTCTTTTATTGGAGGTCTATTACATCAGACTGCCCTATTCTCTTTTATTGGGGGTCTATTACATCAGACTGCTTATTCTCTTTTATTGGGGGTCTATTACATCAGACTGCCTATTCTCTTTTATTGGAGGTCTATTACATCAGACTGCCTATTCTCTTTTATTGGAGGTCTGTTACATCAGACTGCCTATTCTCTTTTATTGGAGGTCTGTTACATCAGACTGCTTATTCTCTTTTATTGGAGGTCTATTACATCAGACTGCTTATTCTCTTTTATTGGAGGTCTATTACATCAGACTGCTTATTCTCTTTTATTGGAGGTCTGTTACATCAGACTGCCTATTCTCTTTTATTGGAGGTCTGTTACATCACACTGCTTATTCTCTTTTATTGGAGGTCTATTACATCAGACTGCTTATTCTCTTTTATTGGAGGTCTATTACATCAGACTGCTTATTCTCTTTTATTGGAGGTCTGTTACATCAGACTGCTTATTCTCTTTTATTGGAGGTCTGTTACATCAGACTGCTTGTTCTCTTTTATTGGAGGTCTGTTACATCAGACTGCCTATTCTCTTTTATTGGAGGTCTATTACATCAGACTGCTTATTCTCTTTTATTGGAGGTCTGTTACATCAGACTGCTTATTCTCTTTTATTGGAGGTCTGTTACATCAGACTGCTTATTCTCTTTTATTGGAGGTCTGTTACATCAGACTGCTTATTCTCTTTTATTGGAGGTCTATTACATCAGACTGCTTATTCTCTTTTATTGGAGGTCTGTTACATTACATCAGACTGCTTATTCTCTTTTATTGGAGGTCTGTTACATCACACTTTGCCTGTTCTCTTTGCTCTGAGGCACAGCTGATGTGTAGGTCAGGAATACATTTTGCCTAAGACTACACTGTGAGCTTGAATGCTACATTTCTGGTTTTGTAGGGTTTATTTCCTCATGGTTTCAGAATGCCCAGCTCTAGGGTTAGGGGTTAATGTTAGGGTTAGGGAAAATTGGATTTAAAATTAGAATCAAACATGTGTGTGTGTGTGTGTGTGTGTGTGTGTGTGTGTGTGTGTGTGTGTGTGTGTGTGTGTGTGTGTGTGTGTGTGTGTGTGTCTTCCTTGTTGTACAAAGGTGACTGTTTGAAGTTTTCCATGTTCATGTTTAAATTCCATATTGTCTCTTGTCAGACTGTAACTATGGGTGAGTGATGAGTGAGGAGTCAAATGCAGAGAGCGAAGTGAATGGGAAAAACGCTTTAATGTCCTTCAAAACGTAACAGGTCCAAACATGGGTGAATGCCCTAAAACACTGGTGCTAAACAAACCCAAAACCTAGTTACAAACACTGGACAGCGAAAACCCAAAACAAACACGATACATCACCAAACGTAACAAACCAGCAAGCCCGCACAAACACCAGCGGGCAAAACGAACTTAAATAACACCCATCCCAAAACCCCAACAAGGAACAGGTGAAAACAATTAGACAAAAACAAACGAAAAGGAAAAAGGGATCGGGGGCAGCTAATAGCCCGGCGCGCGCCACGCGAGCAGGAAGGGGAGCCACCTTCGGTGGTATTCGTGACAGTACCCCCCCCCCACCCCCCCTGACGCGCCGACACCGGCCTCGGGGACGACCTGGGGGGCGAGGCGTAGGGCGATCCGGATGGAGGCGATGGAACTCACTTAGTATAGTGGGATCCAATATATCCCCCACCGGGACCCAGCACCTCTCCTCCGGCCCGTACCCCTCCCAGTCCACGAGGTACTGCAGGCCCCTCACCCGGCGTCTGGAGTCCAGAATGGACCGTATCGTGTACGCTGCGGACCCCTCGATGTCCAGAGGGGGCGGAGGGACCTCCGGAACCTCACTTTCCTGCATGGGACCAGCTACCACCGGCCTGTGGAGAGACACATGAAATGAGGGGTTAATACGATAATATGAAGGGAGTAACAATCGATAACACACCTCATTTATTCTCCTCAGGACTTTAAATGGCCCTACACACTGCGGACCCAGCTTCCGGCAGGGCAGGCCGAGGGGCAGGTTTCGGGTCGAGAGCCAGACCCTGTCCCCTGGTGCAAACACGGGGGCCTCACTGCGGTGACGGTCAGTGCTCTTCTTCTGCCGTCCACTCGCCTGACGCAATGACTCCTGGACGGCTCTCCAGGTCTCCTTAGAACGCTGCACCCACTCCTCCACCGCAGGAGCCTCGGTCTGGCTCTGATGCCATGGTGCCAGAACCGGCTGGTACCCCAACACGCACTCAAACGGTGACATGTTGTTAGAGGAGTGGCTTAGTGAGTTCTGTATCTCGCCCACTCCCCTGGCCGGTCCTGGCAATACGACCGCAGAAACCTACCCACCTCCTGGTTCACTCTCTCCACCTGCCCATTACTCTCCGGGTGATAACCCGAGGTCAGGTTGACCGAGTCCCTCAGCCGCTCCATAAACGCCTTCCATACTCTGGACGTAAACTGGAGACCCCGATCAGAAACGATATCCTCGGGCAAAAAGACATGGGTGAATAGTGCCTCCGCAGTCTGCAGGGCCGTAGGGAGACCGGGCAACGGGATAAGATGGCAGGACTTAGAGAACCGATCCACAACGACCAGGATCGTCGTGTTCCCGTGAGAAAATCCACCGATAGATGGGACAACGGCCGTTGTGGAACGGGGAGGGGTTGTAATTTCCCTCGTGGCAAATGCCTAGGAGCCTTACTCTGAGCGCATACCGAACAGGAGGAGACATAGAATCGCATGTCTCTCACCAAGGTAGGCCACCAGTACTTCCCTCTAAGACTTCGCACCGTCCTCGAAATACCCGGGTGACCTGATGAGGGTAGACTATGTGCCCATCGAATCAATTGATCACGAACAGCGAGCGGCATGTACCTACGACACTCCGGGCACTGTGGAGGCGCAGGTTCCTCCCTTAGTGCCCGCTCGATGTCCGTGTCCACCTCCCATACTACCAGTGCTACCAGCTTGGCAGCCGGAATGATGGGAGTAGGATCGATGGACCGGTCATCAGTGTCGTATAGGCGGGACAGCGCGTCGGCCTTAGTATTGAGGGAACCTGGTCGATACGAGATCGTAAAACAAAATCGGGTGAAATACATGGCCCACCTTGCCTGACGAGGATTCAGTCTCCTAGCTGATCGGATATACTCCAGATTACGGTGGTCAGTCCAGATGAGAAAAGGGTGCTTAGCCCCCTCAAGCCAGTGTCTCCACACCTTTAGAGCCTTAACCATGGCCAACAACAAATTTTCCCCCACATCATAATTCCGCTCCGCTGGTCCGAGCTTCTTCGGAAAAAAAGCACAGTGGCGGCGCTTCGGTGGCGTACCCGAGCGCTGGGAGAGCACAGCTCCAACCCCAGCCTCGGATGCGTTCACCTCAACTATAAATGCCAAAGAAGGGTCCGGATGCGCCAACACTGGCGCGTCGGTGAACAGCGCCTTCAAAAGACGGAACGCTCTGTCTGCCTCTGCTGACCACTGCAAACGCACCGACCCCCCCTTCAGCAGTGAGGTAATAGGGGCCGCCACCTGGCCAAAGCCCCGGATAAACCCTCGGTAGTAATTGGCAAAACCTAAGAACCGCTGCACCTCCTTTACCGTGGTGGGAGTCGGCCAATTACGCACGGCCTTGACGCGTAATTTCCCAGAGGTGGAAATGCGATAACCCAGGAAGGAAACGGCTCGTTTGGAAAATTCACATTTCTCTGCCTTCACATACATACAGGTCATGCTCCAGCAGTCGCCCAAGAACCTTGCGCACCAGAGACACATGCTCGGCGCGTGTAGCGGAGTAGATCAAGATGTCGTCAATATACACCACTACACCCTGTCCGTGCAGGTCTCTGAGAATCTCATCGACGAAGGATTGAAAGATGGCTGGAGCATTCTTTAACCCGTATGGCATGACGAGGTACTCATAATGGCCAGATGTGGTACTAAATGCAGTTTTCCACTCATCTCCCTCCCGAACACGCACCAGATTATATGCGCTCCTGTGGTCCAGTTTCGTGAAAAATCGCGTCCCGTGAAATGATTCCACCACCGTAGCGATGAGAGGTAGTGGGTAACTAAAACCCACAGTGATGGAATTTAGACCTCGATAATCAATACACGGACGCAAACCACCCTCCTTTTTCTTCATGAAAAATAAACTTGAGGAGACGGGTGACATGGAGGGCCGAATGTACCCCTGTCCCAGAGACTCTGTGACATATGTCTCCATAGCCAACGTCTCCTCCTGGGACAACGGATACACGTAACTCCTGGGGAGTGCAGCGTTTACCTGGAGGTTTATCACGCAATCCCCCTGTCGATGGGGTGGTAATAGGGTCACCTTCTTCTTACTGAAGTATGCCAAATCGGCATACTCAGCAGGAATGCGCATGGTGGACACCCGGTCTGAACACCCGGAGCCTCCTCCTCCAGTCTCCCTAGACGCAGCCCCTCCTAGCTCCATCGGGATGGGAGCGGGGGGGCAGGTGGTGGAACTGACAGGACCCTTTCAGAATGTCCGCAAACAGCCAGCAGATGGTCTAGCCGGATAGACATGTCGATCAGCTCCTCCAAGCTGAGCGTAGTGTCCCGACAAGCCAGCTCCCTGCGGACGTCCTCTCTTAGGCTACATCTGTAATGGTCTATCAGGGCCCTGTCGTTCCACCCAGCTCCAGCGGCCAAAGTCTTCGTGACACAGACCTTAATCTGTCACAGTTATAATAACGTATGTGCAGATGGCTTTGGGATAGGCATGTAAAGGAATGTATTTTTCACTTTCAAAATATTCTAAAAGGGATGTCACGATTTTGTCACAGCATCATATCCTTTGTGTGCTGACACTTTCATGAAAACATTCCGGTGTGGAAATCTATGTCGGGAAAAAACCCAGATCAGGAATTCTAGTCTGGTCCTTGATCTGTTTGCGCTGTCTTGCCATCTCCTATAGTCATTGTCACGTCTGAGATTGTCAAGACAGCACAAAGATCTGAAAACAGGATACCCGAATTCCACTCCTGGTCTTACACAAAACGTGGCCAGAGAGAACACCGTGGACAAGTCAAGTTAGACCCTGCATCTAGCATCATCTCCTGTTGTTGGAGGAAACAGGAGTCACATAAACTTTAACACATATGGCACCTTATAAATCATGCCGTCCACCAAAACATGGTGTGTCAGTCTCCCGACCTGCAGCTATAAATTCATTAATCCACTTTATTCTCAACATGTGAGACCAGGCTGTTAATCCCCCACCTGAACACTACGGTTTTAAAGCAGAATCCTCCAATCCCAGATCCCAAAAGCAGTAGTTAGACCAACTTGCACCTCTCTGGCTGGAGACTTTATCTACATTCCAAATGGCAATCCTTATATACAGTTGAAGTCGGAAGTTGACATACACTTAGGTTGGAGTCATTAAAACTAGTTTTTCAATCAATCCACAAATTTCTTGTTAATAAATGATAGTTTTGGCAAGTCAGTTAGGACATCTAACTGCTGAAAGGTGAATTCATCTCCCAGTGTCTGGTGGAAAGCAGACTGAACCAGGTTTTCCTAAAAGATTTCGCCTGTACTTAGCTCCATTCCGTTTCTGTTTGATCCTGAAAAACTACACGGTCCTTAACGATTACAAGCATATATTTGGGTGGCAGGGTAGCCTAGTGGTTAGAGCGTTGGACTAGTAACTGGAAGGTTGCAAGTTCAAACCCCAGAGCTGACAAAGTACAAATATGTTGTTCTTCCTCTGAAGAGGCAGTTTAACCCACTGTTCCTTGGCCATCATTGAAAATAAGAATTTGTTCTTTAACTGACTTGCCTAGTTGAATAAAGGTTAAAAAAATACCTATAACATGATGTAGCCACCAAAATATGGAGAGTGGTACTCAGTAATGTGTTGTATTTGATTTACCCCAAACATAACACTTTTTGTATTCTGGATTTTTTTTGCAGTACTACTTTAGTGCCTTGTTGCAAACAGAATGCATGTTTCGGAATATTTTTATTCTATACAGGCTTCCTTGTTTTCACTCTGTTAATTAGGTTAGTATTGTGGAGTAACTGTGATGTTGTTGATGCATCCTCAGTTTTCTCCTATCACAGCCATTAAACTCAGTAACTGTCACCATTGGCCTCATTGTGAAATCCTTGAGTGGTTTCATTCCTCTCTGGCAACTCAGTTAGGAAGGATGCCTGTATCTTTGTAATGAATAACTTTACCATGTTCAAAGGAATATTCAATGTCTGCTTTTTAAAATATTTTTATCTACCAATAGGTGCCCTTCTTTGCGAAGCATTGGAAACCTCCCTGGTCTTTGTGGTTGAATCTGTGTTTGAAATTCACAGTGGGTAGGCCAGTGACAAAACATCTCAATGCAATCCATTTTAAATTCAGGCTGTAACACAAAATGTGGAAAAAGTCAAGGGGTGTGAATACTTTCTGAAGGCACTGTATGTTTCTTGAAGAATAGCTTATAACCTCAAACCACTATTCACATGATTAACAGTGTTAAACACTGTTAAATAACACAAATATGGAAAACAATCTTTTTTGTGAATGACTGTTTAATTTTGTCAATATGCAGTAACAAGCCAACAATTGGTTGGCTATCTAGGTAGCTAGCTTTCAAACATAGCTAAATACAATAATAAAATAGTCAATATCAGCATGTGAATGAACTACCTCGCTGTAAAATTGCTTAAACAAACTGCACTGTCAATTTATGAGTCTATCTCACTGAGGTCAACTTGCAGTTTGCCTCTGCCCAGAGCGAATGCAGAGTACGTTGCTAAGGCAACAATGGCCCTTTCCCAAATATCCTACTGACACACAGATGGTACTTGAAGGAGAAACTGAGCTGTATAATTTGGTACACTGTTTAGATTAAGCACATCTAAGTGGGAATATATTCTTTGTCATGACTATATAAATGGATGGATGTTTTCTAGACAAGTATGCCCATACTATCTATTGGCTCATTTGACGATCTGGAGTGCAGGTAATTGTTATAAAAGCTTTATGAAATGTGATAGTGTGTTATCCCCTATCTCCAGTGATGAGAACCATGTAGTTATGACGAGTTCCTACATGGGACCACTTAGAAGTTAAATCATGGTTAATTAAAATGTTTTATTTTACTCACGATAGAACACATGCTTTCACCAAATTGACAGGAGTTTCATGACTTTTATTTCTGGGGATGGACTATCCCTTTAAAAGGGGTTGTATTTACCCCAGCCTCATCCTTCTGTTGTATACCAAAACAAGTGGGCTGCCATTTTGTTGTTTTTCAAATCCCAGATTGTAACTTTGAGTCCTGTATCGCCTGCGGAGAGGAGTTAATAGTATCTGTATGAAGCCTCTACTTCAGCCAGACTCATTAGCAGATTGGCTCCTGGATAAGAGTTGGAGAAGCATCCGGTTTTGGAATGGATAGAGTGCAGACGGATAGGGTATTTTTCAGGGTAACAATGCACTGTCGTAAGACACATTCTATCCCGCTTATTGTTTGCAAGACAACCCGAGGCCCAAGTATAATTTCTCTTGATTGTTTTTTTGCAGAGATATTTATTATTGAGTTTTTTTGGTTTTGCTATGGCTCAGACACCAGGCTCACAATAAACACAAGAACAGTGTGACTAAACAACACCAATAAAGGATGGAATTGTGCCGCCTCGTCCTCAAACTTTCACTTTGGGGGTGTATCTGTTGTTCTTAGTGATTCAGCTTATCTTGGAGAGTCGCCACAAAAAGTTGTTTTCTCTTTGTCTTGTGCTTCTGCTTGACGGACAATAGTGTTACACTGGCTGGATTAAGCCTGAGGGCAATCCATTAACTTGAAACCGACAATAACTTTGAGATGAACTTGATCTACAACCATCACACATCTCTTCGGATCTGACTGACTGTGTAAAAGTTATCTTTTGTCTTTGTCTTGTGCTTGACCAGATCATTGAGTTCATCTGCCTGATTATAGATAGCCTAAAATATCTAGCCATTAGATCCCTAAGTATTTGTTATTATTCTTATGACAGGACGGTAGGAAGCAAGTAGGCTAGGGAGACAGAAAAGGACTGGCACAGACAGATGACTGAGTCACGTCTCGAACCCCTGTCGCCAAGATGGCATGTGTGGTCCAGAGTCGAGACTTATCGCTTGACCAAACTCCAACTTAGATAGCCTGCAGGCATTCTAATAACTCTGGAAATACTTTGAGATAGACTTTATACCAACTTCTAAAACACATCTACACAGTGCTTAACTTGGGATGAAAGAAGTGCAGGAGCTGTCCATGACATCTCCATGACGTTGAACCAAATGTTCCTGACTATTATTATAGCCTACATGAAAAAGTAAGCATTATTGACACTGGAAGGGTGCTGTGTCTGATCCCATGCAGACCTACCATCTCCTGTTGTTGTGCCCTTGATCAAGGAACTTAACCCTGTTAGAAATTAGATATGTAGAAGGGTGAGCCGGTCAAGGATCGATTCAGACAAGGTGGTAAATTGTATGACAAGCGACAGTTTATTCAGAGTGAAGATATCTAGTACAGCGTAATTACGGCTCCTCCGTTAGTTCGTACGGAACAGCAGGCAAAGAGACCGTTACAATCAGTACACCACTTATATATAGAACAGAAAGTAGGTTGATTCTGGAAGATCGGATCTTTGGATTGGTTCAGCTGGGGTGTAGTCTGTAGTCTTCCGCCATTGGCTCAGTTGTCTGTCCGTCATCGTAGAATCCTCTTCGGGCACACAATGTTCAGCTACAAAGGAGATTATGTGTGTGCGCTGGTTTTGGCAGTTAGTGTAATGCGGGAGCTATCCTGTAGGGGACCCCACAGGCTTTACTTTGAGTTGTAGCCCTGTATTAGCAATAGGTTGGTCACCTGCATAAGAAATAGCATTTCCCTACAACCCCCAACAAAGTGGAACGGTATTGTTAGTCACATGTTGTCAACACGTGGTCAACTCTCCATCTGGAGAGCTCCTGGGTGTTCAGGCTTGGCTTTTGATCCAGCCCCGAAACACCCAAGTCTGCTTATCAAGGTCCTGTTGAGCAGCTGATGTTTAGGCTACAATGTGGTTAGACCAGAGCATGAACAAACGCCTGCAAAAGCCTGCAGTAGCTATCCTGGAGGATGGTTGCCACCCTTGATATCAAATATTGCAACATTACAACCAAATAGTTTTATTCAAAAAAGTATTCCCTTATTCAATGAATCAGGGATCAAATAGATAAGGTAGGCTACTTCAAAGCAAGTTATCTAACTAGACATGTTCATATAGCCTTCAGCATAAGGCAAAAATATTAATATTTCGGGGGAGAACTATGGACAGCAAGTTATTTGTCAATTAAGATATTCTTATAATATTTTTTAGCGTTGTTGCAAAAAGGAACGTTGCTTGCAGGTTTATGGTGTATTGCTATTTGAACTGTATTGATGTGGGGTGATACTATTGACATGTTGCCGGGAAGATTCATACCCTCTGCACTCGCCACTGGGAGGTAATAAAGATTATTGCAAATCCTCTAATGTTGATGACTGGGTTCTTTCTTGGAAATTGTTTCTATGAAGTTGCAGTTAAATTGCTCTGCCATTTTTATTGTATTGGGTATTATTGGTTGGGTTACCCCTGTGCTGTGATGGGTGTTTTATATGGTGTGTCTTGTCTTTTCTCTCGACTGGCTATCTGGCAAATAGGCTACACTCTAGGCAGTCTCTTCTGCTGATGTGTGTGGGTAGTGGTACTCTATCCTACTCTTTTCCTTTCGACAGCAGTGTTGCCAACTTAATGACTTTGTCGCTATATTTAGCGAGTTTTCAGACCCCTCTAGTGACACATTTTCAAAAAAGCAACTAGCGACAAATCTATCGACTTTTTCTGGTGTTATTGGAGACTTTTGTAGACTCTGACGTGAAATCAAATCAAAGTTTATTTATCATGTGTGCCGAATAAAACAGGTTTAGACCTTACAGTGAAATGCTTACTTACAGGCTCTAACCAATTGTGCAAAAAAGTTGTTAGCTGAACAATAGGTAAGTAAAGAAATAGAACAACAGTAAAAAGACAGGCTATATACAGTAGCGAGGCTATTGGAGAGGGTAGTAAGTTTTAAGTTCCTCGGCATACACATCACAGACAAACTGAATTGGTCCACTGTTAGAAATTGGATATGTAGACGGGCGAGTCGGTCAAGGATCGATTCAGACAAGGTGGTAAATTGTATGACAAGCTACAGTTTATTCAGAGTGAAGATATCTAGAACAGCGTAATTACGGCTCTCCCGCTGGTTCGTACGGAACTGCAGACGAAGAAGAGACCATTACAATCAGTACACCACTAATATATAGAATAGAAAGTAGGTTGATTCTGGAAGATCGGATCTTTGGATTGGTTCAGCTGGGGTGTAGTCTGTAGTCTTCCGCCATTGGCTCAGTTGTCTGTCCGTCATCGTAGAATCCTCTTCGGGCATAATGTTCAGCTACAAAGGAGATTATGTGTGTGTGCGCTGGTTTTGGCCATTAGTGTAATGCGGGAGCTATCCTGTAGGGGACCCCACAGGCTCTACTTTGAGTTGTAGCCCTTTATCAACAATAGTTTGGTCACCTGCATAAGAAATAGCATTTCTCTACAAAACCCTCTCTTCACGTCTCACCAGAGACGTGACACAACCTAACTGGATCCAGACACAAAGAGAAACTTCTCCCAAGGGGACTATGAAATAAGGCACGGTATTAAACAGAAATAGATATATATGTATTACCATCATGTTCTCCATTCAATCCCACTATGTACTAAGTTGGCTACCAGCCACCTAGGAACTTACAACCCTCATTTAACAGAGCGGAGAACAACAGCTCAAAATAAAAGTTAAATGCTTGTCTACATAAGCCAACTTTTTCCCGCAGGAAAAAGTTGTGATTCCCTCTCTTCACATCTCCAAAGAGATGTGACTTAAACTAGGCAAGTCAGGCGGAATGATCCACTTGCATAACACATACATACATCCCCATAAGGCAACAGCAGATATAATGTAAATCTAATAGGCACTCTCCTCCTCATCCTCGAATTCAAGTAGGTCTTTATCCAGCAGAGGAAACATCTGGGAAGGGGAGGAAGGGTCAATGGCTCTAGAGATAACCCTAGTGGCAAGGGAACGGATGCATGGAATGCAACAGTATCCACAGAGAACTAAAATGGCAGCGAACACCGAAATGGATACCAAAATGGAGGACACCAGGGTTTTATATTTACCAAACGCACTCATCCAGGAGTCCCACATCGAGGTATCTATCCCAGAATGAGATTTCATTTTACCATTAAGCGTCCGCAGACCTTCTAGGGCTATGGTCAAGCTACCATCCGAGGCTGTGTTATTAGGGATGAAAGTACAACACTGGTCACCAAACATAGAGCAAACTCCGCCCTTCTCAGAGAGTAACATATCAATGGCAATACGATTTTGGAAAGCCATCAGGCTGGTTGCAGCCAGTTGACCATGTACTGCTTCAAAACCCTGCTGAGTCCAGTTGCCTAGTCTTTGGATGTTGTAATGTATATAGTTAATACGATCAACATTCTTGTTAATTGTGCACCACCAACAGATGGATGATTCAAACCCTGCAGCTACCTGATCTATTAACTTATACTCATCAGGCACTCCCCTAGGGACTCCGATAGCGTCTATGTAGGAGGGGTCTCCACTAGATGGGGTGGTGTCTCTCCTGGAACGTCCCCTATATCCGGGATTTACTCTCTGGGTCCGCAGAACAAGGTCCTCGGCTCCTATAGGGTAGATAGAAACAGGCAACAAGAGAGTAACAAGTGCACAGCGTCCAGTACTGTTGGAGGGTAACTTATCAAACAGGACCGTGCTACCACACCACCACCACACATCTGCTCTGGATATTGACCTAAGGCTCCCCTTAATATTAACTGTATCCAGACACCAATCCGCAGGGATCCATCCCACCTCGGTTCATCCTCCCGTCATATTGACACAAGTAAAACTTGCCCTTGCAACCTGGTTGGAAAACACTGGGTTCCTAGTGGTGAATTTAGTAACCGGATAGACCTCATCCCAGGCAGTACATTTATCCCTGGGGTTATCTGTAGTCATAAGAGGGATTAGACATGCTAGAGTCACTACTGCTGGGACAATGCGGAGCAATGGACGAGCTCCCATGCACACCACACAACTCTGCCTGGTGGTATTTGCAGCTTCCTCGGTCAACAATAGCCAATTATTGGAAAAACCTGAGACTCCTGTGGCTGTTAAAATTACATCATCCGGACTTTTAAGCCTGGATATTGCCTCCACCGGGCCAAACAGTAGGGATGACGGGGACCCTTTTACGGGTGTGGTCATGTCATTCCTTACTGTAACCGAAGTCGGTTTAGGATTATTAGTCACGCAAATTCGCCACAACCAATATCTGACCCCGGAATTCCCTGGGGCCAGTATGAAATCATAACACCCTAAGGGCTGGCCCCCTGGCCTAACAGTAAGTTTCAGTCCCGTATTTGTCTTAGTTAAGGTCAGTCGCTTCCGCCATTTCACTGCCCCCTCGTCTGTTGTCCAGTCTTCCCACCCATTACCTGTCTCCCCCACCAAATTCCTCCAAGACCAATCGCCAACCTTCCCTAATGTCATATACCAGACGTGTCCGGCAAACCAGAGTGCACTGGTCCCCGCCTGTTCCCTCCCCTTTATCCTAGAGTACCCTAAAGTCCCCCAAGGGATGTTAATGATATTAGTTGCATTTGCGGGGACGCAAACGGTCGTGCTCCGTATGTCGTTGGCCTTACAATCAGTGTCAGGGGTGGTGGAATGCCTCTTGCACAAATGATTGGTCAGTTCTATATGTGCCATGGATGCGGTCAGGTTGGATGACCCATTAGAGGGTCCTATATCTGCTTGTGATGTAGGTGTATGATGCTCTAATACCCACAGGAGAATCCCCATGGAAACTCCTGTGACTACAATAAAAATAACAAACACGGGGCCCGATATCCCCAATCTCGTCCAGGGATAGCCCCTATCTCTGGACGACCTGTTAGTTGGTGTGACGGGGAGCTGCTCCCACATCCTCACCAACTAAGGGTTCTGTGGTTGTAATCAAATTTAGGTCGCTCAAATCGACCCTGACTTCAGTCAGCGTTCTTGAAGGAGTCGGTGCTTGATGGGTAGGTTACCTGTGGTGGTAAAGTTGCGCCTAACCCATTGTGGTCCATCTATGTGCACTGCTCCGTGTGCGTATGCCGAGTCCGTGTAAATGTTTACAGTTTTTCCTTCGGCTTTCTCTAGAGCTTGAGTCAAAGCCACAATTTCCGCAAGTTGTGCCGATGCTGGCTGGGGGATAATTCCTGATTCCAACGTGACATGTGTTTTGTCATGCAGCTGCTGTACGACCGCATAGGCAGCTACGTTTCCTGTGTCTCCCTTGTAGCAACATCCGTCTGTGTACAGCCATAGGTCTGGAGATGTCAGTGGTTCATTTTCCAGGTCTGGTCTCAGTTTGAGCTCTTGTGCTGCCCTCTCTTGGCAGGAGTGTGCTAGGCCATCTTCTGCGGTGAGTGCATCTGCCATGTTCTTGTCGGTGTTCACAAAAGTGATGTGTGACTGGGTGCATTTGTTCTGGATTTTGTTTTTTCTGTCCGCACTGAAGGTAAATTCTTTGCTGATGAGGTATGCTGCCACCCCGTGGTGGGTGTGTATTTGCATCTTGTGGCACATTACCAGATGGGCTGTCTTCTCAATCGCCTTGGCTACCGCCGCAACGTATCTGGAACAGGCGGTCTGGCCGGTTTCAATGTGGTCAAGTTTTGAAGAGTGGTACATGAGTACTCTTCTCTCCCCCTCATGTTTCTGAAAAAGGACGGCGGATGCAAAGCCTTCCTTTTCAGAAACATCCAGGTGATATGTTTTACCGTAGTCTGGTGCCGTGAGAGCAGCAGCCACAGACAGGTCAGTCTTCAGGAGCCCAAACGCCGTTGAAGCTTCAGGAGTCCATGTAAGTGGGGCCTGTAGGTTTCTTGGGCCAGCTTCTCGAACAATTTCTCTCAGAGGTTCAGTTCTTTCAGTATAGTCTGGGATGTGAGTACGGCTGTATCCCGTCAACCCCAGGAAAGAGAGCATTCCTGAAACAGTAATGGGCCTGGGATGATGTAGGATTGAGTCTCGGTGTGATTTTGAGAGTCCGGCCCCCTCGCTTGAGATTTCCCTTCCCAGGAACAGGACGGTTCGTCTGCATGATTGGACTTTTGACATCTTGACTTTGTAGCCTTTGACTGCCAGAAAGTCTAACAGGGTTTTAGTCATTTCTAGACAAAGGTCTGAGGTGGGAGCCCCCAGCAACAGGTCGTCTACGTATTGTATGAGTATCACTCCTTCTGGGATTTTCAGTTCCGCCAGGTGAGTCTTCAGAATATAATTGAAGATTCCCGGGGAAGAAGTGTAACCTTGGGGAAGTACGGAATAGGTAAATTGCTGATTCTCGTAGGTAAAGGCAAAAAGTGGCTGGGAAGCCTCATCATCCAATGGGATGCTGAAAAAGGCATTGGCCAAGTCCACTACGGTGAAATACCGATGTTTGGGTGACAGGTTGCTCAGTATAATGTGTGGGTCTGGAACAGGGAGATCGATGGGTGTGGTAACTTCATTTACAGCCCGGAAATCCTGCACCATCCGGTATGTTTCTCCTCCTGCCTTCAGAACTGGAAGTATGGGGGTGTTCCAGTGTGATATAGTCCTGTATATGCACCCAGCTTCCAGTAGGCCTTCGATAGTGGGTCTTATCCCCTCTGTCTGTTCTTGCTTCAGTCGATATTGGGTTCGAAATATTGGTACTTGTGCCGGATTGGTTAGGGTAATGCACACTGGTTGGACCTGTAACTTTCCCACGTCAAATGGTGTGGTTGTCCATATTGCCTTGTCTATGGAGTCCAAGACAGCAGGGGAGGAAGGGTGATCAGAATATGGTTTCCCGTGATGCCTGGGGAGAGTGAGGCACTCAGGCTGGCACTGTTCTTCAGTGTCCACCATAGTCAGACGCCACATCTCTTCGGTGGTTGCCTTCAACAGGCCTGGTGCACTAGTCTCTTCCCAAGTGAGTTTCGAGGCCCTTTTTATCATTGGACCCAGACTTCGGGCCTCATGTCCATTCCCTACTGCGAGGGTCACGTGTGGAGCAGAGTCGGGTCCCAGTTGATACCAAGGTTTAATATGGTGTGGGAGTATGACTGGGGCTGCCACCCCCTCAGGGCCGCACACGATGGTAAGGCAGCGTATGTTTGGGGTAAGATGCATCATGTTTTCATCCCAATCTTGTGTGTACGGCGTGTCTTCGTCGTCAGTGACGTTGAGAGTGCAGTGCAACTCAGCCTGTGGTGTCTTATAGGGATGGAAGGTATATATTAGCTTCCTCCATTGGTTGAATTGAAATTGGATGGCAGGAGTTCCAGGTCCAGATGGTAGGCATTTGAGCCAGTAAACCTCCTGTGTGGTGGATAGAGCAGGTGCGGGCAGAATTGGGAGCATCAGGATTCGGGCCCTTGGCGGTGGATCGAGCGCGACCTCCACACCTGACTCAGTTAGTTATATTGCGCATCCTAACTTACAGAGTAGGTCTCGACCTAGTAGGTTGATTGGGCAATTTGGACAATATAGGAATTGGTGTTTCAAACTGGAAGGGCCCCACTGGAACAATAGTGGAGTAGTTTTGTATTGATCTTCAGGATTTCCTGAAACCCCCACCACCTTTACCTTGTCTGAAGAGAGGGGTTGATGAGAATTGATGGCGGAATATGTACATCCAGTGTCCACAAGGAACCTGTGGGTGACCCCTTGTACTACACATGTAATAGTGGGTTCCGTGTGGACAGAGAATTGTTGGCCATCCAACCCAACTGGTGGTGGTGGGCAGCCTCATTCCCACGGGGGGTATCCCTCGGACATCCCCTGGAAGGTGGGACCGGTAGGGGGCGCTGGGTTGTAGGCTGGTTGATATCCCTGGGTAGGGGCTGGTAGATATCCCTGGGTAGGGGCTGGTGGATATCCCTGGGCAGGGGCTGGTGGATATCCCTGGGCAGGGGCTGGGTACCTTGGGGCCCCTCTTCCCCGTTGTCCACCTCTCCTCCCTCTGTAGGCCAAGTATGACTGGCGCTGCTGTGAGAGGGGAGCAGGGCAGATCCTTGCATAATGCCCTTCTTGGTAGCAATTGTAGCAATTTCTTCTAGCTTGCGGCGGTCCCCCCCATGTCATTCCAGATGGGTTAGAAAATCCAGGCTGGGTGTAACCCTCATATCCGTAGTTGGCTCCTGGATTTGGAGGGGCGGCGTATACGACCGGTGCCTGTGCGGGGGTCGGTGGTGCTGGAGCAGCCACCAACATCTGGTTAATGGTCTGAGTCACAATCTTGGTTATATCAGTGGGTTCCTCCGCCACCATTTGCTTTTTTGGCTTTGCAGTCTTTTGGGCCTCATTCAATTGTAATTTGAGCAGTTGGAGTTGCAGCGACTGAACTTGTGAATCAGCCGTGCCTTTGTCTTTGTTGTATTGAGAGATGTGATGGTGTACATGGGAGTTGAATTGGGCAGTGGGCAAGGCCATCAGCCCCACTGTGGCCCTAAGCTTGGTTTTCACTTCTATGGGTGTCCCATTCACCACCATCTCCTTCCACATGCTGAGAGTGGTTCCGCTCTGGTCATGGGGTTCAATGTGGACTGACCTCCAGGTGGTCTTGGCCCTATCTAGGTATTGAGCTGCCTGCTCCCCGTCTTCCATGGCAAAAGAGGTAAGAGTTGCATAATTTTTCTCGGTGGGATATGCCCTTCTGAGCTCATTCCACAGTGATACTCTGTATTTCTCAGGTTCTGTTGCTGACCCCAATTTTCCCAGTCCTGCTGTGTTTATTAGGGCATTCATGGTCGTGTAGTCGGTTGACCTAGCCAATAAGGCCTTCATGTCCCCCAAGGCAAGCCGGACCCCGGAAGTTAGGGACTGAAGCTGAAGCAGCCAGGCTGAGGCACCCCCATGTAAGCTCGGGAGCTGTTCCATCAGGGCCGTTAAATCGTGCATCTTCTAGGCAACGTATTCCTCTCGGTGCGTTGTTTCGTCCATCCTGAGTGGCATTTGATACGGCCCATGTTGTCTTTGGGCTTCTTCTTCTCCTCCTCTCCTTTGTCTGGCTATGATGCGCCTCGACCGTCTTACTGCCGTTTCAACGGGGGTTGATTTTCCCTTAAAAACTCCTTGTATCAGGACTATTTCACCCGTTTCTTCTGCGACTTCTTCAATGAGTTTCAGTTGGCTTTCTGCCTCCCATACACCTGCAGCCGTGAGGGGAACGTCTTCCTCTGTCTCCTCTTGTGGTTCCATATCATCTCCTTCCTGTTCTTCCGGTTCGCTGAAAGACATTAAATGTTCTTCTTGTCGGCGGCCACTTGTGAAATACTCCTTACTAATATCGCTCCTTGGTTCCCCTCTATGTTCTCTGTACACACGGGATGTGCAGAAGGTGGGGGTTCCCCTCCCCTCTGACTTCAAGCTGCTCCTGTTGCCCCCTGCTCCATCTATGAATGGATTCCTCGTGTGGCCACTGGGGCGGAGCTGTTCTCGCATAGATCGAGGGGCATGCATGTCAGATGGCCCTGGTGTGCACCTTTGTGCACCCCCTGGTGTGGAGCAACCCTGTGGGCCAGGCTTTAATTCTTCACACTCCAGGTGGCCCCCTGTGATCAACGTATCCCCTTGGAGTACTCCTTCTTTTACAAGGAACACAGGGGCCTGTGTCGACGCGGGCCCGGCCCTTTTCCCCTTATCAGTATAAGGTGGAGGCAAATTTGGGAGGACTGGGTAAAGGGGTCGGGTCGTTGAGGGCACATGTGTTGGCGGGGCAGAGGGAAATGGATTTGGCGCCATCTCCTGGTGGTGGTCCGTCTGCTCATCTTCCCCTTGTGAGGGAGTGGCCACCCCCATCATTTCCGTTTTTTTATTCAGTTGTGCTCTTAGCGCCTCTTCGATGGCCCAAGTTCCTATCTTCAGTTCCACTTCTGCCCTTTCTCTCTGTTTAGTCCCTTTTTTCTTAAATACGTGATTTTTGTTATTTTCTACTTCCTTGTCTCTGGCCTCCTGTAACGTCCCTCTCAACTCACATTCCATCGTTTTCAGCCTAGATAACCTGCTTGTGTCCATCTTAACTTCAATCCCTCCCATACTTTCTTTATAGGCTTCCATTGTTCCTGTCCCCCGGATCTATATTCAATTTTTTGTTCTAGGAACTCATTAAACCTCAGCTTTGGAGTATTGGGGTTCGCCATTGTGAATTTGCTTTAAACGTAGTTTAATTTAATTCAATCGGAATTTAATCGTAGTTTTAATCGAAATTCTCTCCTTCTATCTGAATATAGTTAGCATATACTTCGCCCGACGTTGATTAATACCCACGATGTATTCGAAGAGACACTATTGCTCGTACTCTGCCTTATCTCAGAGCTTCTCCTTCGTATATTCAGGTTGAGAAAAAACGCATGGGTTTGTATAGCATTATGGAGCGCACAACCAAGGGATCTATTCGACTATTTAGTCTCAATATTTAAATATTATATTCAGTTATTATTTCAATTATACATCAGTCATTTCGTTCCTGATTATACATTTATACATGTACCTATTAACATAGGTACATACAATATAGAAGTTTCGGATTTATCCAATATCCCTTATTATAATTCTATCTCTCTCCCTCTATCTAACCACCAACAATCTTAATGGAAACAATTACAACCACATTGCATTTTAACATAACATAAACAGTTACAAATAGACAAAACAAGACAAAACAACACGTTATATCTCTGACCCCTGAAAGCCGATCCTTATCAGTGAATTTATATCAGACTGAGCCGTACCGGGTCACGGGATAAAATTACAATTTATCCCCTCGGCGCCAGATTTAATGAATAGTAATTAACTACCCCCTTACTGATCTCTATTCCTGATCCCTATCGAGCTGACCCCTATCAGAATTATTACACATGTCCGACCCCTATCGGTGAATCTCTATCAGACTGAGCCGTACCGGGTCACGGGATAAAATTACAATTTATCCCCTCGGCGCCAGATTTAATGAATAGTAATTAACTACCCCCTTACTGATCTCTATTCCCGACCCCTATCGGAACTATTCAGACAAAACAGTGATCACTCATCATTGAAAGCTAGCAGACTGTGCTGACCGGGTCACGGGATAAAATTACAATTTATCCCCTCGGCGCCAGATTTAATGAATAGTAATTAGCTATCCCCTTACTGATATCTCATCAATGATTTATATCACACCGGCCGTCGCCGGTTCGTTACTACACATGTTCACATACACTGTTATTTCGACTCGTCAGCAAATTATAAATTTACACAAGAATTCATACTTACTCGGAAAAACTGATCAAAATTTGGACAGACTATACGACAATATGCAAAGTTTGATTTAACAGGCTTTTGCTTACCTTATTTTTTATGGTGCACCTTGAAATCAGTTTTCCGAGTTGAGCAGAATTGTTGCCCTCCCCCGAAAGTCTTCACCCGTCTTTTTTTATTATTTTTTATTTGAACCGTCCTTTCACCAACTCGCCCCCCCCACACCCAAATCAACTCACTTCGACTGGATCGTTAGTAAACTATCCTCTGCCTACCATTTCTGTTAGAAATTGGATATGTAGACGGGCGAGTCGGTCAAGGATCGATTCAGACAAGGTGGTAAATTGTATGACAAGCTACAGTTTATTCAGAGTGAAGATATCTAGAACAGCGTAATTACGGCTCTCCCGCTGGTTCGTACGGAACTGCAGACGAAGAAGAGACCGTTACAATCAGTACACCACTAATATATAGAATAGAAAGTAGGTTGATTCTGGAAGATCGGATCTTTGGATTGGTTCAGCTGGGGTGTAGTCTGTAGTCTTCCGCCATTGGCTCAGTTGTCTGTCCGTCATCGTAGAATCCTCTTCGGGCACAATGTTCAGCTACAAAGGAGATTATGTGTGTGTGCGCTGGTTTTGGCCATTAGTGTAATGCGGGAGCTATCCTGTAGGGGACCCCACAGGCTCTACTTTGAGTTGTAGCCCTTTATCAACAATAGTTTGGTCACCTGCATAAGAAATAGCATTTCTCTACACCACCCACACAGACAACGTTGTGAAGAAGGTGCAGCAGCGCCTCTTCAACCTCAGGAGGCTGAAGAAATTCGGCTTGTCCCCAAAAGCACTCACAAACTTCTACAGATTCACAATCGAGAGCATCCTGTCGGGCTGTATCACCGCCTGGTACGGCAACTGCTCCGCCCACAACCGTAAACTACCTGCCCTCCAGGACATCTACACCACCCGATGTCACAGGAAGGTCATAAAGATCATCAAGGACAACAACCACCTGAGCCACTGCCTGTTCACCCCGCTATCATCCAGAAGGCGAGGTCAGTACAGGTGCATCAAAGCAGGGACCGAGAGACTGAAAAACAGCTTATATCTCAAGGCCATCAGACTGTTAAACAGCCACCACTAACATTGAGTGGCTGCTGCCAACACACTGACTCAATTCCAGCCACTTTAATAATGGGAATTTATGGAAATTGATGTAAAATACACTGCTTAAAAAAATAAAGGGAACACTTAAACAACACAATGTAACTCCAAGTCAATCACACTTCTGTGAAATCAAACTGTCCACTTAGGAAGCAACACTGATTGACAATACATTTCACATGCTGTTGTGCAAATGGAATAGACAACAGGTGGAAATTATAGGCAATTAGCAAGACACCCCCAATAAAGGAGTGGTTCTGCAGGTGATGACCACAGACATTAGTTCCTATGCTTCCTGGCTGATGTTTTGGTCACTTTTGAATGCTGGCGGTGCTTTCACTCTAGTGGTAGCATGAGACAGAGTCTACAACCCACACAAGTGGCTCAGGTAGTGCAGCTCATCCAGGATGGCACATCAATGAGAGCTGTGGCAAGAAGGTTTGCTGTGTCTGTCAGCGTAGTGTCCAGAGCATGGAGGCGCTACCAGGAGACAGGCCAGTACATCAGGAGACGTGGAGGAGGACGTAGGAGGGCAACAACGCAGCAGGACCGCTACCTCCGCCTTTGTGCAAGGAGGAGCAGGAGGAGCACTGCCAGAGCCCTGCAAAATGACCTCCAGCAGGACACAAATGTGCATGTGTCTGCTCAAACGGTCAGAAACAGACTCCATGAGGGTGGTATGAGGGTCCGACGTCCACAGGTGGGGGTTGCGCTTACAGCCCAACACCGTGCAGGATGTTTGGCATTTGCCAGAGAACACCAAGATTGGCAAATTCGCCACTGGCGCCCTGTGCTCTTCACAGATGAAAGCAGGTTCACACTGAGCACGTGACAGACGTGACAGAGTCTGGAGACGCCGTGGAGAACGTTCTGCTGTTCTGCTGTTCTGCTGCCTGCAACATCCTCCAGCATGACCGGTTTGGCGGTGGGTCAGTCATGGTGTGGGGTGGCATTTCTTTGGGGGGCCTCACAGCCCTCCATGTGCTCGCCAAAGGTAGCCTGACTGCCATTAGGTACCGAGATGAGATCCTCAGACCCCTTGTGAGACCATATGCTGGTGCGGTTGGCCCTGGGTTCCTCCTAATGCAAGACAATGCTAGACCTCATGTGGCTGGAGTGTGTCAGCAGTTCCTGCAAGAGGAAGGCATTGATGCTATGGACTGGCCCGCCCGTTCCCCAGACCTGAATACAATTGAGCACATCTGGGACATCATGTCTAGCTCCATCCACCAACGCCACGTTGCACCACAGACTGTCCAGGAGTTGGCGGATGCTTTAGTCCAGGTCTGGGAGGAGATCCCTCAGGATACCATCCGCCACCTCATCAGGAGCATGTCCACGCGTTGTAGGGAGGTCATACAGGCACGTGGAGGCCACACACACTACTGAGCCTCATTTTGACTTGTTTTAAGGACATTACATCAAAGTTGGATCAGCCTGTAGTGTGGTTTTCCACTTTAATTTTGAGTGTGACTCCAAATCCAGACCTCCATGGGTTGATACATTTGATTTCCATTGATAATTTTTGTGTGATTTTGTTGTCAGCACATTCAACTATGTAAAGAAAAAAGTATTTAATAAGAATATTTCATTCATTCAGATCTAGGATGTGTTATTTTAGTGTTTTTTTGAGCAGTGTATATCACTAGCCACTTTAAACAATGCTACTTAATATAATGTTTACATACCCTACATTACTCATCTCATATGTATATGTATATACTGTACTCTATATCATCTACTGCATCTTTATGTAATACATGTATCACTAGCCACTTTAAACTATGCCACTTTGTTTACATACCCTACATTACTCATCTCATATGTATATACTGTACTCGATACCATCTACTGCATCTTGCCTGTGCCGTTCTGTACCATCACTCATTCATATATCTTTATGTACATATTCTTTATCCATTTACACTTTTGTGTATAAGGCAGTAGTTTTGGAATTGTTAGGTTAGATTACTCGTTGGTTATTACTGCATTGTCGGAACTAGAAGCACAAGCATTTCGCTACACTCGCATTAACATCTGCATGTGACAAATACATTTGATTTGATTTGATTTGATTTAAAAGTAGCGATGCTACATACAGACACCAGTTAGTCAGGCTGATTGAGGTAGTATGTACATGTAGATATGGTTAAAGTGACTATGCATATATGATGAACAGAGAGTAGCAGTAGCGTAAAAGAGGGGTTGGTGGGTGGTGGGACACAATGCAGATAGTCCGGTTAGCCAATGTGCTGGAGCACTAGTTGGTCGGCCCAATTGAGGTAGTATGTACATGAATGTATAGTTAAAGTGACTATGCATATATGATAAACAGAGAGTAGCAGCAGCGCAAAAAGAGGGTTTGGGGGGGCACGCAATGCAAATAGTAGCCATTTGATTACATGTTCAGGAGTCTTATGGCTTGGGGGTAAAAACTGTTGAGAAGCCTTTTTGTCCTAGACTTGGCACTGGTACCTCTTGCCATGCGGTAGTAGAGAGAACAGTCTATGACTGGGGTCTTTGACAATTTTTAGGGCCTTCCGCTGACACCGCCTGGTGTAGAGGTCCTGGATGGCAGGCAGCTTAGCCCCAGTGATGTACTGGGCCGCACCCACTACCCTCTGTAGTACCTTGATGAATCGCGCATGCGGGAAGCCGCCGCTGGCTGATCCCGCCCTGGCTAACATTTTTTTTTTAAAGAACAAAATCTTTATCTTTACCCCTCTCTAATAATACCACTACAACATGGCTACTGTTTAATGGAGGGGAATCCCAGCTTTCCACTGGTGCAGATTTATTTAGGATATCTACAGTGCCAGTGTAAAGGTGACAATGACATTAATGCCTTGTTAGCTATAGTTTACTAGCGAGAAACTGCTACTAATTAGGTTTTGAATTGGCTATCTAGGTAGTCTGTGTCTGGAATTATTTTATATCCGCTGCTGAAATGTCGAGCTCTCTCTCCTCCGACAACGGCCCACTCGCACTGGCACGTAAACAGCACACACATACACACACTGAAGGGGCATTACGATAATGGCTGATGTATAGATTTTTTAAGTGATTGATAATATTTAAGTGTGTCTTCATGAATTACATTAACAAAAATGATGAAACAAATTTCTTTACAAATTTGACAACTTGGAACAGTGCATCATGCTCATTCAGGCTGGCCCATTTTCAATCTGTGTAATTACTGTAACCCAGATTCACACACTAGCGGCAAATAATGTTGAAGAAAACGGAATCAGGTAATGAATGCCCACTCTCTATTGCTATTCAATGTAGATCCCACCCTCCATTCCGTATTGATCAGCCTTTTTGCCTCTGTCTGTGAGTCTGGGCCGGCAATAGGCTACTTGGTCAAGCACTGCGTCTACAACCATAGAACGTGTCGTATACTTTGCCAATCTCCAGTCAGTACTAACTTCCACTGGTAGCATTTATAGTGATGACCATAGTAATATATTCAATTTAGCAGACGCATTTATCCGAAGCATTTTACAGTCATGCGCGGATACCAGAAGAGGCTGGTGGGAGGAGCTATCGGAGGACGGGCTCATTGTAATGGCTGAAATGGAAAATTTCGAGCTTTGTCAAACATGTGGTTTCCATATGTTTGATACCGTTCCATTTATTCCATTCATTCCAATGAGACCGTCCTTCTATAGCTCCTCCCACCAGCCTCCTATGGTGGATACATTTTAGGTATGGCGGACCCCTGGAATCAGAACACAGACATGTTTTATTCAGCATTAATAACATCCATAACAATAGGATCATCAGGAGAACTTCACCCCTATAGACAGACAAGAAGTCTCAGGGGAACTTCACCCCTATAGACAGACAAGAAGTCTCAGGGGAACTTCACCCCTATAGACAGACAAGAAGTCTCAGGGGAACTTCACCCCTATAGACAGACAAGAAGTCTCAGGGGAACTTCACCCCTATATATAGACAAGAAGTCTCAGGGGAACTTCACCCCTATATACAGACAAGAAGTCTCAGGGGAACTTCACCCCTATATACAGACAAGAAGTCTCAGGGGAACTTCACCCCTATATACAGACAAGAAGTCTCATGGGAACTTCACCCCTATAGACAGACAAGAAGTCTCAGGGGAACTTCACTCCTATAGACAGACAGGAAGTCTCTATGGTCCATGGGAAGTGGATGGAAACACGTCACATGAGGCTGCTGATAATGGCCAGAATGGAGCAAATGGAATGGCATCAAATACCTAGAAACCATGTTTTTGATGTACTATTTGATACCATTCCTCTATAGTCATTACCACAAGCGTGTTCTCCCCAATTAAGGTTCCACAACCTCCTGTGAAACACATTCAGGTGTTATTCTCCATCCAAGGTCTGTTTATAAGGCCTATCTACAGAGCATTGTCATTCAGTCACAGAAGGTAAAAGTAAAGCAGGTAGTGGAGAATTAATTACAGTAAAACTACATTCAGGAGAAAAGGGGCTTTAATACAATTTGATCATTAAAAGTCCATGACATTTACACAAAGTCTTTGATCGAGCCATGAGCCTAATCCGGTGTAATAAGATTTGAGTCAACGTTTACACACTTCCAGCCTTGACTGCTCCATGGGTCGGCTTTTCTTTCATCTCAGCCAGAACATATGAAATCAATATTACACATTTAGTAACAGCAAGGTGCAGACTTAATATGAATTTTGCAGATTAGTAGTATATAATTGCATTTTCCAATACATTCGTATCCAATGCATGAATCCTTTCTGAATAGGTTGAGAAAGTGTTACGACTGTAAGAGACTGTTTGGTGTGTTGGTTTGAAAGGTTGATGAGGAAGTAGAATGGATAGAGGAGGAAGTTCTAAAACATTAACACAGCTTACAGTATTGTATATTAGTCCCCTTGAGGCTCCTATGCATTACTTTCCAGGTAAAACTAATCAAAATATTACTGTTGTCCACCTCCCTGAGAGAGTAGGCAGTACTAAACATAGGTCGGAATATTACACAGACAAGCAGATTGTTATTTTCTTCCTGATGAAACCTTGTTTATAACAGGCATAAACAAACGAGTAAAGACAGCCCTGGCCAAGACAATGCCTGAGAATAGTAGTGCATTGACACACACACACACACACACACACACACACACACACACACACACACACACACACACACACACACACACACACACACGGGTGGTCTTCCGTAAAGGATACAAAAAGTGTTATAAAGCCTCCCAGGCCACCAAACAACTCGTTATACGACTGTGTTGGGTAATTGGACATTCATTATGTTTTTGTTTTTTTATTAAACTGTCTTCTAGCTTCAAATAATACCATTGTCTAGCGTCAAACGGTGTTAACAAGGTTGTAAAGACAGTGGGCATAGTTGGCACAAACACTGAATCTCTAAATGGCTGGGAATCTACCAACCTAGGAACAGACTGTGGACAAAATCGATGCAGTTAAATTGGGGTTACCTGGGGTTTGTCCGCAAAACAAAACACAATCAGAATTCTATTTTGAAAATGTACTCTCTAATTGAGATAATAACTGTATTCTAAGAAGACAGAAAAAAGGCAATTGAATGATAGACGGTCCTATAAATTAAAAGTTTATTCTAGACCAAAACAACTTTTGATTAAAACCCCAAACTTTCCATAATTTTCATATACACAAGGAGGGATATCACATCATATATTTTCAGATATGATTAGTCCATGTGTGAAAGTAGTGCAGAACAATGTAAATTAGAGAAACATTTCACTGTCATGAAGCAGACAATTTACTTTGATGTCTGCTAATGATGAACTGCAGACACATCGTCTATCTACATTATTGTGCAGGTTAATTCAAACTGAAGGAATATATTAATGCTTCATTACGTTATTCATAGTGTTTGGGTCCACACTTATTGAACTAACTGAACAAAGGAGCCCTGCGGGACAGTTCATACACTGTTACTGCATCCCAAATGGCACCCGATTTGCTATAGTGCACTACTTTATAGTGCACTAAAGTAGTGCAATATGTAGAGAATAGGTGGTCATTTGGGAGGAAACCTTTGAGTCAACTTTCATGGCTGCTTCTCAAGGCTAAGAGCCTCCAGAAAAGGCTCAACCCCCAGCATGTACAAAAGCAGAATCTGTTTATGTGTGTGATTGCACACTACCATGATAGATTGATTGCATTTGAATAACGTCTCTCACTGATTCTCCGAACACTAACACCATATGTTGGAAACTTATAGCAATCACACAGCATGTCATCGATTTCAACTTCACAATCCAATTGTTTTCTTTTTGTCCATCTTTTCAAAAACAAACACTTGCATTACTGCCGGTAAACAATTCAGTGACTGTGAGGGGCATTGCCATGCAAAGGGATTTATTATACCACTGTAAAGGGGTGGGAATAGATCAATATAGTAACATGAATGTTGGACAACTTTAATAGTATTTTATTTTCTGCATTGAAAAAAATATTGTTCTATATATTTGATTGAATTGTATAACTTGCGAAATGAGAGGCAAAGGGTTGGGATTGGATGAGGGTCTGTAGCGTCCATCTCCGTGATGGGAAGCCACATTCTATCTGCAATAATAAAGCTGATCTACCCCTTTAAAAAATACACTAACTTCCAACTTTGCCAGCACTGTGAGCAGTGGTGTAATGTTCGTCGTTGGGAGAGAGAGGACCAATGCGCAGCGTGTTCATCTTGTTTTAATAAGAAATACTGAACACTGAACAAAACAATAAAACTACAAAACGAACAGTCCTGAACGGTGAAACAAAACACAGAACAGAAAATAAATCACCCACAACAGGCTGCCTAAGTATGGTTCTCAATCAGGGACAACGATTGACAGCTGCCTCTGATTGAGAACCATACCAGGCCAAACACAGAAATACCAAATCATAGAAAAAAGAACATAGACTACCCACCCAACTCACACCCTGACCATACAAAAACAAAGACAAAACAAAGGAACTAAGGTCAGAACGTGACAAGAGGAGACTGCGAGTGAGAGTGCGGGTTACGATCAGCCTCAAACTGAAGAGCGTTTTAGATTTGGTCTCTATATGAGCCCTAGAGAAATTCACTCACTGTCAATGAAACTTTTGCTCAGGTGGAAAGTAGAAGGAGGAATTTCAAAATCTCAACTACTGTTATACCAGCAGCAGGGCGGTGTTGCAATCTACTGCAAAGATAGTAATACATAACTCTGCAGGCTATCTAAGTCTGTACCCAAACAATTTGAGCTTCTACTTCTACTAAAAATGTACCTTTCCAAAAACAAGTCTCTCACTGTTGCCGCTTCCTATAGACCTCCCTCTGCCCCCAGCTGTGCCCTCGATACCATATGTGAACTGATTGCCCCCCATCTATCTTCTGAGCTCGTACTACTAGGTGACCTCAACTGGGACATGCTTAACACCCCGGCCATCCTACAAACTAAGCTTGATGCCCTCAATCTCACACAAATGATCAATGAACCTACCAGGTACAACCCCAAATCAGTAAACATGGGCACCCTCATAGATGTCATCCTAACTAATTCACCCTCCAAATACACCTCTGCTGTTTTCAATCAAGATCTCAGCAATCACTGCCTCATTGCCTGCATCCGTAATGGGTCTGCGACCAAACGACCACCCCTCATCACTGTCAAACGCTCCCTGAAACACTTCTGCAAGCAGGCCTTTCTAATCGACTTGGCCGGGGTATCCGGGAATGACATTGACCTCATCCCGTCAGTAGATGATACCTGGCTATTTTTTTAAATGGCCTTCCTCACCATCTTAAATAAGCATGCCCCTCTCAAAAATATTTGAACTAGGAATAGATCCTTGGTTCACGCCAGACCTGTCTGCCCTTGACCAGCACAAAAACATACTGTGGCGTTCTGCATTAGCATCGAATAGCCCCTGTGATATGCAACTTTTCAGGGAAGTTAGGAACAAATATATACAGGCAGTTAGAAAAGCTAAGGCAAGCTTTTTAAAACAGAAATTTGCATCCTGTAGTACTAACTAAAAAAAAGTTCTGGGACACTGTAAAGTCCATGGAGAATAAGAGCACCTCCTCCCAGCTGCCCACTGCTCTGAGGCTAGGAAACACTGTCACCACCGATAAATCCACTATAATTGAGAATATCAATAAGCATTTCTCTACGGCTGGCCATGCTTTCCACATGGCTACCCCTACCTCGGTCAACTGCTCGGCACCCTCCACAGCAACCCGCCAAAGCCCCCACCATTTCTCCTTTACCCAAATCCAGATAGCTGATGTTCTGAAAGAGCTGCAAAATCTGGACCCCTACAAATCAGCCAGGCTAGACAATCTGGAACCTCTCTTTCTAAAAATGATCTGCCGAAATTGTTGCAACCCCTATTACTAGCCTGTTAAACCTCTCTTTCGTATCGTCTGAGATTCCCAAAGATTGGAAAGCTGCAGCGGCCATCCCCCTCTTCAAAGGGGGTGACACTCTAGACTCAAACTGCTACAGACCTATATCTATCCTACCCTGGTCTTCGAAAGCCAAGTTAACAAACAGATTACTGACCATTTTGAATCCCACCATACCTTATGCGCTATGCAATCTGGTTTCAGAGCTGGTCATGGGTGCACCTCAGCCACTCTCAAGGTTCTAAAAGACATCATTACCGCCATTGATAAGAGACATTACTGTGCAGCCGTATTCATCGACCTGGCCAAGGCTTTCGACTCTGTCAATTACAACATTCTTATTGGCAGACTCGACAACCTTGGTTTCTCAAATGATTGCCTCGCCTGGTTTACCAACTACTTCTCTGATAGAGTGTGTGTCAAATCGGAGGGCCTGTTGTCTGGACCTCTGACAGTCTCTATGGGTGTGCCACAGGGTTCAATTCCCGGGCCGACTCTATTTTCTGTATACATCAATGATGTTGCTCTTGCTGCTGGTGATTCTCTGATCCACCTCTACGCAGACGACACCATTCTGTATACTTCTGCCCCCTCCTTGGACACTGTGTTAACTAACCTCCAAACAAGCTTCAATGCCATACAACACTCCTTCTGTGGCCTCCAACTGCTCTTAAACGCATGTAAAACTAAATGCATGCTTTTCAATCGATCACTGCCCGCACCTGCTCGCCCGTCCAGCATCACTACTCTGGACGGCTCTGACTTAGAATACGTGGACAACTACAAATACCTGGGAGTCTGGTTAGACTGTAAATTATCCTTCCAGACTCACATTAAGCATCTCCAATCCAAAATTAAATCTAGAATCGGCTTCCTATATCGCAACAAAGCATCCTTCACTCATGCTGCCAAACATACCCTCGTAAAACTGACCATCCTACCGATCCTCGACTTCGGTGATGTCATCTATAAAATAGCCTCCAACACTCTACTCAACAAACTGGATGCAGTCTATCACAGTGCCATCTGTTTTGTCACCAAAGCCCCATACACTACCCACCATTGCGACCTGTACGCTCTCGTTGGTTGGCCCTCGCTTCATACTCGTCGCCAAACCCACTGGCTACAGGTTATCTACAAGTCTCTGCTAGGTAAAGCCCCGCCTTATCTCAGCTCACTGGTCACCACAGCAGCACCCACTCGTAGCACGCGCTCCAGCAGGAATATCTCACTGGTCATCCCCAAAGCCAATTCCTCCTTTGGTTGTCTTTCCTTCCAGTTCTCTGCTGCCCATGACTGGAACGACTTGCAAAGATCTCTGAAGCTGGAGAATCACATCTCCCTCAATAGCTTTAAGCACCAGCTGTCAGAAGTTTACAGATCACTGCACCTGTACATAGCCTATCTGTAAACAGCCAATCTATCTACCTACCTCATCCCCATACTGGTATTTATTTATTTTGCTCCTTTGCACCCTTGTATCTCTACCTGCACATTCATCTTCTGCCGATCTACCATTCCAGTGTTTAATTGCTATATTGTAATTACTTCGCCACCATGGCCTATTTATTTCCTTAACTTACCTCATTTGCACTCACTGTATATAGACTTTTTGTTTTCTTTTGTTCTACTGTATTATTGACTGTATGTTTTGTTTATTCCATGTGTAACTCTGTGTTGTTGTATGTGTCGAATTGCTACGCTTTATCTTGGCCAGGTCGCAGTTGCAAATGAGAACTTGTTCTCAACTAGCCTACCTGGTTAAATAAAGGTGAAATACATTTTAAAAATTAAAAAAATACTGCACTACTTTTAATCAGAGCCCTATGGGTACCATGGGGGACATTTGGGACGCAAGATAATGGCAAACGTCCATAAAGATGACAGAATTCAGATACGACGTCATTATTTTAGCACTATCCACTGAGGTTTTAAACAAAAGCGCTCAACGTGGTTCAATGCGCCAAATTGGGATCCTGTATATCGTGCTAGTAAAAATATTAACGGAGAACAATGTCCAATAGGGGCACTACCTTTTATTTGAAGGATCTCAGTCGGCGTCTCAACTTACTGTTGAGAGTTCTAGTAGTAGAAAACACCAGGTACAAGCGGGCCCAGGTATGACTCCCAGCTAATCTGCCACTGCCACGATGGACATCAGAAATTGGCTTCGCCACAGTACCCAAACAAAGCAGAAAAAAAGAGAAGCAGAGCGATGAGCAGCAGCAGCATCAAACCAATGAGGCTGCCACCAAGCCCAGGAGTGATGATGCTGCCGAGCTCCAGCTAGCTTCGTGTGCAGAGCCTACTTTCAGCATTTGGTTTGCATTATTTTGGCAAGACAGCTGTGTATACAGCTGCATTCACAAAGGCTGTTTGTAATAGAGGCATTACCATATCTATCTTGTAGCCAATATTCATTACCAAAACGGCCTTGTGTAGGGCGCTGTCCATCGTGCTGATACAGTGCAGCGAAGGTAGGCTGTGTCTCACTCACAAATGTGTCACTTTAAAAAAACTCAATCAATGGTCTTGGAGTCTCGGCATTTGAACGTTATGTTTATTGTGGTATAGTGTGATATAAGCTGAATTCAATATAATTCCGATGCAAGAACCCCAACAACTGTGCTCCCTCAACGATTTCAACTGCCCCTTAGTCACTTCATCCTTGCGCCGGGACTGGTGACAGTGTTGTGTTTATGAGGAGTTCCCTTGTGCTGTGTTGTTGCACGTGCAGTCAGCCCACCGGGCTGTGGTTTCCCTGCTTTCTTGACAGAGATCTCAGAAAAATGTCAAACTTGTGAACCTTTGACCAAAATGAATCACATAAAATGTATATGTCGTATCATACAATTGATTGGGCTTTACGAATGTAGTATTTTCGCTGTGACTGAACGTTTATTTTCTGTTTTGCCATGTATGCATGCATATGCTTTTCAATGTGTTTCTATGTACTAATAGCAGTAAGGCCAAATTCAGTGTTTCAACAAATATTATTATATATTTATTTTTTTACCTACAGGTCCTCAAATTCTAAATGAAATAGCTAAATGATCCTTGGTATGACCATCTTAAAGTAACTGCCCAGTGTTTCCAGAATTCTATTAAATATGACCCATAATTACATACAATATTATATTTAATTAAGTATGTTAAAAAAGCAGATTTTCTGTGTTGGAACGGTGTGGGTGTTTATCATTCATAAAAAAAATATTCATGCAAGTAGACCGCTGATTGGCCAGCTCGTCTTCCTCAGGGACCTGACATTGTAGTGGGGTAATATTTATCATGTATGATATATACCTCACATGCGACTCATAATAAAACTATGCAATTAGCCTATTCAAATGTTTGACTCCATTTAACATTATAGCAAAACCATGTGCAATCAAGTAGTATGCATTTAGCTGACTGAGATCAAGAAATGGTCATGAGAAGAGAATATCAAAGCAAGTATTATTTAATAACTTTGTCAAATGAATGGATTCACATACAAGGCATAAAGCTTAAGTTACAAGGCAATACTGACATTAACAAATCATGCTTTTAGGCATATAGATCCTAAGGTTAACTTACAAGACAAAGCATGAACAAAAAGATGCCTACTAGGCCAGAGGTCTAGATGCCTAGGAAATAAGAATTGATCAAACAATCTTCCTTCAATTGACAGTGTCATCAGAGTTCACTATGAACACCTATAAGTAACAACAGAGATCACACATCCATGTAGATAGCTTTATAGTTCTATTCAGAGGACAGGTTTCAGATAGATACCAAACATGACTACTTATTCTAGCACACATTCAATAGTAATTCCTCTGGATACTGTAGAGTAGGTGTGCCCAACCTTCTTTGACATGAGATCTACTTCGCCAGCCTGATGAGATCTACCAGTATCTAAATCTAAACCAACCAACAAAAGTATGAAACACAACAAACCACTGAGTATGGACCTGCTGTTATGATACCTATTTGATACCCAAATATAATGTGGACCAATAACATGTTTTCCACCAATAAATACAACTCATTTCAGTTCCTACCTTAATGTGACTTTTGGCATTGGGTGGAGACAAGTAGCTTCTCATAGTCAGGGCTGTAGCAGCTTGTTGCCAGTCTCATGCAGGCCACAAGGTGGTCATCAGTCACAGTAGATCTGTACTTGGACTTCATTATCTTCATGTGAGAAAATGCACTCACAGAGGTAGGTTGATCCACAAAGGGCTGATAAGTTGAGAGCACATATTCTTATGTTGGGATACTTCTCCTCTGCAGTAGCTCCCAGAACTCTTCCTTCATCTCAGTGGTTGCCCTGGATTTCAGCTGAATGTTATTTTGAAGGGTGAGAATTTCAGTTTCTGCTATAGTTGTGTCCGACTGAAAAAGTGATCCCATTTTGGAGGATTTTGACTTCCACATTTATGTCTCTGCCAAAAGGAAAGCACATATAAGTGGCAATAGGCTCATGTGATGCAAAGTCAGTGAAACGACTGTCAAACTCAGATAAGATGCTCTGGACTTGCTCCACCTAACGTCCACTATCAAACTGTGCTGTATCCTTGCCCTGACGTTGATGTTCTGAATGCATGTGTTGAAAGAAGTGCAGGTCCTCACGTTGCAGCTTTCTTGTGAGCAGTTTAAAAGTGTTCACAGAGCTGATCATGTCGATTATATGTTTGCCTTTTCCCTGCAGCCCTGCATTCAGTTCATTATTAAGCATGTAAGTTAGGTCAGTGAGAAGAGATAAATCCAGGAGCCACTGTGTGTCCTCTAGCTGTGCATATTCTGCATGTTTGGAGACCTAGAGAAACACCTTGGTTTCAGGCAACAGCTCACTGAATCTCCCTAAAAATGTACCTCGCCTCAGCCACCGCACATCCGTGTGCAGCAGCAGGTCTGTTGTGTGCACCACTTCAGTCTCTTTTAAGTGAGCGTGAAATAGCCTCCGCTGTGACAAAACTGCACATTTTAGAGTGAACTTGTATTGTCCCCAGCACAAGGTGCACCTGTGTAATAATCATGCCGTTTAATCAGCTTCTTGATATGCCACACCTGTCAGGTGGATGGTTTATTTTGGCAAAGGAGAAATGTTCACTAACAGGGATGTAAACTAATTTGTGCACAACATTTGAGAGAAATACACTTTTTGTGTGTATGGAACATGTCTGGGATCTTTAATTTCAGCTCATGACACATGGGACCAACACTTAACATGTTACATTTATATTTTAGTTCAGTATTATATTATATATATATATATGATCTTAAAACCACTTAGTGGGTTGAGGACAATTTGACCTGAAATTGACTCATAATTACAATAACTAAATATTTATTTATTTAACTAAATATTTCAATGCAGCTATCGGATACATGGGGGGTTAAATGTTGGCTAAATCTTGTCAACGTCCTATATATAGTCTAATGATTATTGAGTGATGACGCATGCCAGCGTGCGATGCAGCGGTTGAGTAGTAGCCTGGGAGAGCTAGCATGGCACAACTGGAGCCTCCACACGGAGAGAGGAATAGGCTACTCACGCATTTTCGCACACGTCTCGGGTGGTGCACAGGACACCGCAGGGGTTTTATCACGACTTATCGCTTCAATAAGTCTCTAATAAGGACCACGCTCTGCCTAAATAAAGGTGAAATCAATTAGCCAGACAGCAAATTAAATCATAGTAATCCGTCACTTACTATGGGGAATACGAAAATAACTCCAGAGGCCCTGCAAGAGCTACTTTACCGTTATAATTTAACGCGTCGGGAGTTTATTGAAATCTACAAAATCCAACCGCTGGTTTATACGCCTGAGCTTCCACCTGGAGCCAAGACACTGTTCGTGATTGTGTACGCGGTTATTTTCTTGCTGGCACTACTTGGAAATAGTTTGGTTGTTTACATCGTGGTGAGAAAGCGGGGAATCCAAACTGCCACGAACATCTTCATTTGTTCTCTAGCAGTGAGCGACCTCCTGATTTCGTTCTTCTGCATCCCATTCACTTTACTGCAGAACATCTCATCCGAGTGGCTAGGAGGTGAGAGAGTAATATCTATCTGTGTTTTATGAAGTGATTCACTTATAAATTGAGCCTGTTTTGTAAAAATTTGCCTAACTTGAATTCTGGATGGTTAGGGCTATTATGATAATAGGAGAGCCACGACTTTCAAAACCTACTATTGAGTCATCTACAATTTAGTGCATCACCTTATAAAATACATTCAAAATCGAATATTTAATATAACTTAATTGACTTTTTTCTGATGGTAATATAACCTATTTCGTTCACTACAGACAACCCAATAATAACTGAGGCTTTACAGTTTGCTGGTATAATTTGTTATATAGTCAGAACTTATGTGAGAAAGCAGAGGTACACTAAAAAGCAATGGCTCCATGGGGTTTCAAAGCTGTGGGTCTATGGGGATTCAAATATGTGGCTCTATGGGGTTTCAAAGCTGTGGCTCTATGGGGATTCAAAGCTGTGGCTTTATGGGGTTTCAAATCTGTGGCTCCATGGGGTTTCAAAGCTGTGGCTCCATGGGGTTTCAAAGCTGTGGCTCCATGGGGTTTCAAATCTGTGGCTCTATGGGGTTTCAAATCTGTGGCTCTATGGGGGTCTCAAATCTGTGGCTCTATGGGGTCTCAAATCTGTGGCTCTATGGGGTCTCAAATATGTGGCTCTATGGGGTCTCAAATATGTGGCTCTATGGGGTCTCAAATATGTGGCTCTATGGGGTCTCAAATATGTGGCTCTATGGGGTCTCAAATATGTGGCTCTATGGGGTCTCAAATATGTGGCTCTATGGGGTTTCAAATATGTGGCTCTATGGGGTTTCAAAACTGTGGCTCTATGGGGTTTCAAATCTGTGGCTCTGTCACGTTCTGACCATCGTTCATATGTGTTTTCCTTGTTTTAGTGTTGGTCAGGACGTGAGCTGGGTGGGCATTCTATGTTGTGTGTCTGGTTTGTATATTTCTATGTTTGGCCTGATATGGTTCTCAATCAGAGGCAGGTGTTAGTCATTGTCTCTGATTGGGAACCATATTTAGGTAACCTGTTTTGTGTTGGGTTTTGTGGGTGATTGTCCTTAGTGTCCTTGTTCCTGTCTATGCGTTAGTTTTCACTAGTATAGGCTGTTTCGGTTTTCGTTACATTCTTTGTTTTTTGTAGTGTTTAATATTGATTCGTGTTTTTTCGTTTTGTTCATTAAACATGGATCGCAATCTACACGCTGCATTTTGGTCCGACTCTCCTTCACACCTAGAAAACCGTTACAGGCTTTGTGGCTCTATGGGGTTTCAAATATGTGGCTCTATTGGGTTTCAAATATGTGGCTCTATTGGGTTTAAAATATGTGGCTCTATGGGGTTTCAAAGCTGTGGCTTTATATGGTCTACTTCATTTCATTACATAAAACGTTAACTTTAAATCATGTCTAGTTTCAACATGGTGACAATTTAATGAGGACCACTGATTAGAAATGATGAATGCAACCAGAATGGGATGTTTCATCATTAGACTACAACACCACAGATATGTCCCAAATAGCACCCTATTCTATAGGTAGTACACTACTTTTGACCAGAGCCCATAGGGCCCTGGTCAAAAGTAGCGCACTATATAGGCAGCATGCTACCGTTTAGGACACACACACCCTATTTTCGTAAAGAATCACGCAATTTGTTGAATAAGGTCCATGTTTGCAAAAGTAGAGATTCTCATGATTTAAGAATAATTTCCCCTGTCTCTGTAAGGTCCCTCAGTTGGATAGTGAATGTCAAACAAGGATTCAACCTCAGAGCAACCAATGAGCTTTAAAAGTATGGAATACATTTTTAGACAGGCACAGATCAGGGGAGGTAAAAAAAAATCCTAGCCACTGAATATCTCTTTGAGTTTGGTAATCTGTGGGTGGTGTGTCATATTTTTATTTGACCTTTATTTAACTAGGCAAGTCAATTAAGAACACATTCTTATTTACAATGATGTCCTAGGAACAGTGGATTACCTGCCTTGTTCAAGGGCAGAACGACAGATTTTTACCTTGTCAGCTCAGGGGTTTGATCTCTTGATCTTTTGGTTACTGGCCCAACGCTCTAAATCAAATCAAATCAAATCAAATGTATTTATATAGCCCTTCGTACATCAGCTGATATCTCAAAGTGCTGTACAGAAACCCAGCCTAAAACCCCAAACAGCAAGCAATGCAGGTGGAGAAGCACGGAGTAGCTTCCACTAACCACTAGGATACCTGCCGCCCCAGACCCCATATCCCCCAGATACTGTAAAGATCTGGCCATCCTTCCTTACTGAGCTGCAGAATAAAATGGAAACTGCTCATGGATATTTCTCTGAGGCTGAAGATGATTTTAAACAGTCAAGTGAATTCATTGGCTGAGCTCATTGCATTCACTCCACATTACTGGCCTGTATGACAAAGTGAAAAGAAGGAAGTCTGGGTAAAAAAAAAAAATCCCTTTCCAAATTACCATCCTGTTTGCAAAGCCCTTAAAAGAAATAAAGCAAGACAGCATCGTAAAGAAATGAACTTTTTGGCCTAAATTAAAAACATCAGGTTTTGATCAAATCCAACATAACACATCACAGAGTAAAACCCTCTCTAAAGCTCATTTCCTGCCATTCTAAACATTTTGCCATGTTCATATGGTATCTGAGTGAGAGAGACTAAAAAAATCAATTGGGGCCCCCTAGAGGTCAGTGCCCCAGGGCACGTGCCTTGCGTGCCTGGTCAGTAATTCGGCCATGATTACTACAAGGTTTAGATAGCTGGCTAGACTAACTTAACCAGTAATCTATAAAATGTTAGATGACACGGTCTAACTGAGTGACTGTCAGTGACTGATATAACGAGGAAAACTGCTCAAATTTTGAAATTGCATGCTGTGTATCCTACTATCCTTACTAACAGTAAGTTGAGACCCCAACCGAGTAGTGTGCATGGCTAAAGAGCTCTATTTTCATGTCATCTGACCAGGAAGTCAAATAAAACTTGATTCGATTTTTATTTGAAATAAAGATCTTTGGCCACGCACACCATTACTTGTCAAACAAAATATCTTTATCTGAGCAATTGTATTAGTATAAGATAATATAATTTCCCATTTTATTGAGCTTTCAATATAGCTCAGTATTTCTATTATTTATTTTATACAGTCTTTTTTGCTCAGCTTTATCAAGGGTGCCAATCATTTTGGACCTGTAACTGACATTTTCCCAATACCTCTTCCATTGTCCTGCCAACAAACTAATTCTGGTAAAAGCATTCAAACATCATTTCTATGATTTGCCTTAATTGTCTGGCAAAAAGAACCAATTTCTAGGAAAATCATTCAAGTATCATTACCCTGCGAACAGACACATCACTGATATACCTCTAAGTCGATCCTCTGTCAGTCAAATAAACCGATTCTAGTAAAAGCATTCAAGCATCAATATCAACCTTCTGTTATCAATCAAAAGGACACATTTTTGGGAAAATCATTCAATTATTATTATGTCCTCATTATACCATACATCATCCTTCCATTGTTAAGCAAACAGATACATACAGTGTAAGTATGTTAAAACACAACGCATAACATTTTTGTAAGCCTTCCATTGATTAGCAACAAGACACATTCCTAGGAAAAGCATTCAGGTATTTCACCTTCATAAGCACTAACCCGTTTGACTAAACTGTTACACAAGATACAGATTTGTATAAGACTGGCGGTAAAGAAGAACAATGTTTGCTGTCACATCTCTGGTCATGCATATAAGAATTGAATTGCGCACCAAATCATGTAGAAAATTGGCCATTACATTATTTATTATTTATTTATTTATTTATTTATTAGCAACCCTGGTGTCCACTAGCACCAGGGTTTTCATTGGCACCAGGTTGCCCACTGGCACAAGGTTGTCCACTAGCACCAGGGTTTTCATTGGCACCAGGTTGTCCACTAGCACCAGGTTGTCCACTAGCACCAGGTTGTCCACTGGCACAAGGTTGTCCACTAGCACCAGGGTTTTCATTGGCACCAGGTTGTCCACTAGCACCAGGTTGTCCACTAGCACCAGGTTGTCCACTAGCACCAGGGTTGTCCACTAGCACCAGGTTGTCCACTAGCACCAGGGTTGTCCACTAGCACCAGGTTGTCCACTAGCACCAGGGTTTTCATTGGCACCAGGTTGTCCACTAGCACCAGGTTGTCCACTAGCACCAGGTTGTCCACTAGCACCAGGGTTGGCCATTTGCACCAGGTTGTCCACTAGCACCAGGGTTGTCCACTAGCACCAGGGTTGTCCACTAGCACCAGGTTGTCCACTAGCACCAGGTTGTCCACTAGCACCAGGATTGTCCACTAGCACCAGGGTTTCCACTGGCATCAGGTTGTCCACTAGCACCAGGTTGTCCACTAGCACCAGGGATTTCACTGGCACCAGGGATTTCACTGGCACCAGGTTGTCCACTAGCACCAGGGTTTTCACTGGCACCAGGTTGTCCACTAGCACCAGGTTGTCCACTAGCCCCAGGTTGTCCACTAGCACCAGCGATTTCCCTGGCACCAGGTTGTCCACTAGCACCAGGTTGTCCACTAGCCCCAGGTTGTCCACTAGCACCAGGGTTTCACTGGCACCAGGTTGTCCACTAGCACCAGGTTGTCCACTAGCCCCAGGTTGTCCACTAGCACCAGGGTTTCACTGGCACCAGGTTGTCCACTAGCCCCAGGTTGTCCACTAGCACCAGGGTTTTCACTGGCACCAGGTTGTCCACTAGCACCAGGTTGTCCACTAGCACCAGGTTGTCCACTAGCACCAGGTTGTCCACTAGCACCAGGTTGTCCACTAGCACCAGGTTGTCCAATAGCACCAGGTTGTCCACTAGCACCAGGTTGTCCAATAGCACCAGGTTGTCCAATAGCACCAGGTTGTCCACTAGCACCAGGTTGTCCAATAGCACCAGGTTGTCCACTAGCACCAGGTTGTCCACTAGCACCAGGTTGTCCAATAGCACCAGGTTTTTACTGGCACCAGGTTGTCCACTAGCACCAGGTTGTCCAATAGCACCAGGTTTTTACTGGCACCAGGTTGTCCACTAGCACCAGGTTGTCCACTGGCACAAGGTTGTCCACTAGCACCAGGTTGTCCACTAGCACCAGGTTGTCCACTAGCACCAGGTTGTCCACTAGCACCCTTTCGGACACAGAAAAGGACTCCTGTGGATTGCATGCATTGGGCCTGGTCAAAGGTAGTGCACTACATAGGAATTAGGTTGCCATTTCAGACACAAGCTTTGTCCCTCTCCTCTTATAGGTGTTCTGGTGTGCAAGACCATTCCCTTTGTCCAGACAACAGCAGTGGTGACAGGTATACTCACTATGGCGTGCATCGCTCTGGAGAGGTACCAAGGCATCGTCCATCCACTCAGCATGAAGAGACAGTACACACCACAGAGAGCCTACAGGATGCTGGGTAAAGTAAAGATATGGACCTGTATTAACAAATTGTCTTAGAGTAGACAGTAAGTAGATAGTAATTTTTGCTTTTCTCTTTAGGGGAGAGAGGAACAAAGTCACCTTTGACCCTCCTCAGGGTTCGAAGTAGAGGCGTTGTTTTATTCTTCTGAGATACAAGAATTTAAGTCAATTCAGGTTTGGCCTTCCTCAGAGCCTTATTTACAAAGCGTATCGGAATAGGAATACTGATCTAGGACCAGATTGTCCTTTCAGATATTAATGAGTAAGATTATATGGATACAAGGGAGCAGTGGCGATTGGTCAACAAAAAAATATAGATATATTTTTGGTACAAAATATATACAGTACCAGTCAAAGGTTGGACACACCTACTCATTCAAGGGTTTTTCTTTATTTTTACTAGTTTCTACATTAGTCCCGTAGTCGCCTCTTCACTGTTGACATTGAGACTGGTGTTTTGCGGGTACTATTTAATGAAGCTGCCAGTTGAGGACTTGTGAGGCGTCAGTTTCTCAAACTAGACTCTCTAATGTACTTGTCCTCTTGCTCAGTTGTGCACCGGGCCTCCCACTCCTCTTTCTATTCTGGTTAGAGACAGTTTGTGCTGTTCTGTGAAGGGATTAGTACACAGCGTTTTATGAGATCTTCAGTTTCTTGGCAATTTCTAGCATGGAATAGCCTTCATTTCTCAGAACAAAATTTGACTGACGAGGTTCAGAAGAAAGGTCTTTGTTTCTGGCCATTTTGAGCCTGTAATCGAACCCACAAATGCTGATGCTCCATATACTCAACTTGTCTAAAGAAGGCCAGTTTTATTGCTTCTTTAATCAGAACAATATTTTTCAGCTGTGCTAACAATTGCAAAAGGGTTTTCTAATGATCAATTAGCCTTTTAAAATGATACACCTGGATTAGCTAACACAACGTGCCATTGGAACACAGGAGTGATGGTTGCTGATAATGGGCCTCTGTACGCCTATGTAGATATTCCATTAAAAATCAGCCATTTCCAGGGCCTCCTGGGTGGCCTAGGGCACTGGTCTCGTGGTAGTTGTGCCACCAGAGACTCTGGGTTCGCGCCCAGGCTCTGTCACAGCCGGCCGCGACAGGGAGGTCCGTGGGGCGATGCACAATTGGCATAGCGTCGTCCGGGTTAGGGAGTGTTTGGCCGTTAGGGATACCCTTGTCTCATCGTGCACCAGCGACTCCTGTGGCGGGCCGGGTGCAGTGCACGCTAACCAGGTCGCCAGGTACATGGTGTTTCCTCTGACACATTGGTGTGGCTGGCTTCCGGGATGGATGCGCACTGTGTTAAGAAGCGGTGCGCCTTGGTTGGGTTGTGTTTTGGAGGACACATGGCTTTTGACCTTCGTCTCTCCCGAGCCCATACAGGAGTTGTAGCGATGAGACAAGATAGTAACTACTAACAATTGGATACCACGAAAACGGGGTACAATTATTATTTTTTTAATCTACCGTTTCCAGCTATAATAGTCATTTAAAACATTTACAATGTCTACACTGTATTTCTGATAAATGTTGTTATTTTAATGGGCAACAAAAATGTGCTTTTCTTTCAAAAACATGGGCGTTTATTTGTGACACCAAACTTTGAATGGTAGTGTATATATATATATATATATATATATATATATTTTACTGAGGTCCGGACCTCTGTGTCCTCATATGTAGTTACGGCACTGGTAGAACCATTCATTTTGCTTTGTTCTCTTTGACTAGGAGTTGTTTGGCTTGCATCCATGATTGTTGGATCTCCCATGTTGTTGGTGCAACAGTTAGAGGTGGGTAAGATACTACACTCTGCGTAGTACTCCTGCCAATTGCTTTTAAGCTATTTCCCTGTCCAGATGTGTTAGATCTGTGATTACTTTGTGTGTGTGTGTGTGTGTGTGTGTGTTTGTGTATTCACACTTGTGTCTCTCTCCAGGTGAAATATGACTTCCTATACGACCTACACCACGTGTGCTGCCAGGAGCGTTGGCGCTCGGCCTCACACAGACAGCTGTATGCCACCTTCATCCTGGTAGTTCTGTTCCTCCTGCCCCTGGCGGCCATGTTGATCCTCTACACACGGATAGGGATCGAACTGTGGATCCGCAAGAGGGTGGGCGACTCCTCTGTACTTAACACCATGAACCAGGGAGAGGTGGGAAAGATCTCCAGGTCTGTATAGAGATACTGTATGTATGATACCTCACAAAATGACTCCATAAAAAACTTGTGTGTCCAACAACCTATACACATACATGGTAGTTACGTTCTGTAGGTACAGAGTGATTGCAGCGGACATGAGTCGGTACATGGTTGCTCATGGTCTTTTGATAAGGTAGCCCCTCTGCCTGCGACATCAAAATCAGTGTCAAGAAAGAATATCCTGTTGGTCTGGTGGTCAAGATGTTGGTTTCTCCCGTGGACGATCCTGTCCATGACATAATTATGATAATTTCACTGAATACTGAGTATAAGAATATTATCATATGATCCAAAAAGTTTCCTCATGTTAACCCGACAGATTAATATGTGTTTCTTATTCTTTGTTGGTGATTAGAAGGAAGAGGAGAGCCATCAAGATGATGATTACCATTGTGGTGCTATTCACTGTGTGCTGGGCCCCATTCCACACCGTCCACATGCTCTCTGACTACAGTAAGTCTGTCTGAGAAGCCAATAGCCATAAGACACTTCTCTTCTATACATCATTCAGTTGGTCTGAAAGTTGATTTTAATTATGGATTCATATGATTGGAAGTGAGACCCGGAGATGAAGGTCCCAGGGAGAATGGAGAGGCTGCTTTGCATCCTATTGTTACATTATTGCTGTTATGAAGAAACAAAACATCATGGGGACACTGGAAATAAGTTATTAAGATAAATGTTGGAGGGGGGGGGGGGGTTCTATTAAGCTAACATGGAGTGGTTTTAAGATGTTCATTTAGCTATTTGATTTAGAATTTTAGGTCCCCTGTAGGAATAACAAAACATATATACAGTACCAGTCAAAAGTTTGGACACACTGACTGATTCAAGGGTTTTTCTTGATTTTTCTTATTTATTACATTGTAGAATAATATTGAGGACATCAAAACTATGAAATAACACATGAATTCATGTAGTAACCAAAAAAAGTGTTAAACAAAACAAAACAAATCAAAGATTCTTCAAAGTAGCCACCCTTTGCCTTTATGACAGCTTTGCACACTCTTGGCATTCTCTCAACCAGCTTCATGAAGAATGCTTTTCCAACAGTCTTGAAGGAGTTCCCACATATGCTGAGCACTTGTTGGATGCTTTTCCTTCACACTGCGGTCCAACTTATCCCAAACCATCTCAATTGGGTTGAGGTCGGGTGTTTGTGGAGGCCAGGTCATCAGATGCAGCACTCCATCACTCTCCTTATTGGTCAAATAGCCCTTATACAGCCTGGAGGTGTGTTTGGAGTCACTGTCCTGTTGAAAAACAAATGATAGTCCCACTAAGCGCAAACTAGATGGGATGGCGTAACGCTGCAGAATGCTGTGGTAACCATGCTAGTTAAGTGTGCCTTGAATTCTAAATACATCACAGACAGTGTCACCAGAAAAGCACCACCACACCTCCTCCTCCGTGCTTCACAGTGGGAACCACACATCCAGAGATCATCTGTTCACTTACTCTGCATTTCACAAAGACATGGCGGTTAGAACCAAAAATCTCAAATTTGGACTAATCAGACCAAAGGACAGATTTCCACTGATCTAATGTCCCTTGCTCGTGTTTCTTGGCCCAATCAAGTCTATTCTTATTATTGGTGTCCTTTAGTAGTGGTTTCTTTGCAGCAATTTGACCATGAAGACCGGATTCACACACAGTCTTCTCTGAACAGTTGATGTTGAGATGTCTATTACTTGAACTCTGTGAAGCATTTATTTGGGCTGCAATCTGAGGTGCAGTTAATGAACTTATTCTCTGCAGCAGAGTTAACTAGTTCTTCCTTTTCTGTGGTGGTCCATCATAGCGCTTGGTGGTTTTTGTGGCTGCTCTTGAAGAAACTTTCAAAGTTCTTAAACATTTCCGGGATGATTGTCATGTCTTAAAGTAATGATGGACTGTCGTTTCTCTTTGCTTATTTGAGCTGTTCTTACCATAATATGGACTTGTTTTTTTACCAAATAGAACTTTCTTCTGTATTCCACCCCTACCTTGTCACAACACAACTGATTGGCTCAAACGCATTAAGAAGGAATGAAATTCCACTAATTAACTTTTAACAAGGCACACCTGTTAATTGAAATGCATTCCAGGTAACTGCCTCATGAAGCTGGTTGAGAGAATGCCAAGGGTGTACAAAGCTGTCATCAAGGCAAAGGGTGGCTACTTTGAAGAATCTCAAGTATAAAATCTATTTTGATTTGTTTAACACACATTTTTGGTTACTACAGGATTCCATATGTGTTATTTAATAATTTTGATGACTTTGCCCTAAGGGTCAAAACATTGTTAATAAATATCACCTGGTAGCATGAGCAGCAGTCTGCAGCATGTTCCTTTCTGTTTTCCATGAGTTTGCCTCACTCCAGCACCCGCGGAAAGTACCTGGATGTGCGTATGTTCTTCAGCTTTTGTTCACTATTCTACAATGTAGAAAATAGTCTAAATAAAGAAAAACCCTTGAATGAGTAGGTGTATCCAAACTTTTGATGGGTACTGTATATGTTTGATGAATTATTGAATTTGGCCTTTACTACTTTAGCCCATAGAAATGCACTGAATAACGCATTCAGAAATGGCAAAACAGACAAAATATCAAAAAGAAGGAACAAGGTTTTGAAGTGTCTGTCCTATATCTAGGAGATATAAGAAAAGCTCAGGAAATATATGTTTTGGTAAACATATTTAACCCCCTTTTTTGTTGGCACAAAACTGCTTCTATACTTCCATATTTTTTTTACCAGTACCTCGTTACCTTCAGACAAGTCCCGTGACACTTGTGGGAGTCATAGAGCAAAGCCGAGGCTCGTCTATCCATAGAGTGATCATATTAGTTTGTAGCCCAAACGGTTCGGACGCTACAGACATAAGTTGGCACATTGGCGGTACCACTTCAGATGAGTCCCGTGGGGCTTGTGGGGGGTCATAGAGCAAAATGGAGAACACCATTGTGTTCATGAGAGTCTCATCTTTCCATAGTGTGGTCAAACTGTTCAGACGCTATAGATGTTTTTGTGAGAAGACCAATTTTAGGGATGTCTCCTGGTCTGACAAACAGCGCTGTAGCACTGCCACATTCCACCGCAGATGCGGAAGGCTGACATGGTATTCATGAGTTTATCTGACACTGGGGAAGTAGATAAAGAACTTCAGTGCCAAAATTCTGAAGTATCCCTTTAAACAGATGGAAATTGATGGGTATTTTTGTATTATGTTAATTAGATTGACACACGGATGCGTCAATTGATTATTAAGGATTAAGTACCACATTATCTAACAATCCCACCTAATTCAATTCCACATTATCATTCCCATCCTCAGATTACTTGGACGAGCAGTTCAACGACATCACGGTGAACATGATCATGGCCATCGCCCAGGCCATCGGTTTCTCCAACTCCTTCAACAACCCTATCATCTACGCCTTCATGAATGAGAACTTCCAGAAGAAATGTGTGTCCACCTTCTCCCAGTGCTGCCGACGGCCAAACCAGAGGGTTGGAGCTCTAGACGTCACCAGTAGATCCAAACTACATGTCCGTTTTACCCGACCGAGGGACAGACAAGAGGCGGCCATCTTGGAAGACATGTCCATCATACAGGCCACCAGGACACAGATTGGTGGGATTGAGAATGGTGCCTTAAAGCTAAATACAGTTCCATCCTATGCAGAGGAGGAGATCTTGTTTGTGACCTGTGAGCCACAGACATGAGTGGAAGTCCGATGTAGATATGCCTATATTAGATTTGGGACTTCTGTTCCCTAATGTGGTCCTGCTTGGCTCAGTTGGTAGAGCTTGCCCCGCCAGGGTTGTGGGTTCGATTCCCGGGGCCACCCATACGTAGAATGTATGCATGACTGTAAGTCACTTTAGATGGAAGCGTCTGCTAAATGGCATCTATTATCAACAGTGAGGTTACAATTGAATCAAGTGATTGATCCTAAATACAAGGACCAGTCATTCACACCTTACTTTTAAAGGACACCTAAAGTCAGTGTGTAGGTTTCTTTTCTGGATTAGATTTGTATCTGACAAATAATGGATATGACCACTCTACTCATGTGTGACCTTAGACATGAGATTCTGAACTCTGGAGAGAGAATATATGGCATCAATCATCCATATTGTATTTATCTACCTTGTTTTTCTTCCACTTAGGGCCTGTCTTGTTTTATAGTGCTGCCTTTGAAAACTGACTATAGGTAGGGTATTGGTATCCTCCAGAGTTATGTATTATTTGTGAAGTTTGTGCATACATTGTTGTGGCATTAAATAAAACTGTGCTGTGAAGTATTTTTCCATTTTCTTTGACAACAGATGGAAGTGTAGGAATGTGTCATGCAGGGGAGGCTAGTGAAATCCTAAACAAAGAGTTGCGTTTATATTTTTGTTCAGTATATGTAAATTGAAAAGTATTTTGTAATGTATTTTCGTTGTGTCGGACCCCAGTAAGACTAGCTGTCGCCATTGATGTTTGCTAATGGGGACCTTAATAAAATCAAATAAAAAATGTCATGCACCCATTATTTTAGAGGGTGCACGAAGTACGTGAGAATGGAAGGTGGGTGGTATTCGGAGAAATTCGCTTTTTCTAAAAACCTGAAACAACATTTTCCTGCAATCTAGAGCCATAATCATTATTCTTAATTCTATGTAAAAAAAATATATATATAAATAATAATAAGTATATTTTTCTGCATAGGTTATCTAAGCATACATCTTTACCTGTCCAATTTTCATTTAATTAATGATGGACATTGATTCTTTAAGAACTTTTATGCCTTCGGAGTTTTGTACATCTGCCACACTGGTATAGTATCATAACCCAAGAGTTAAAGCTATTTTAGTTTTTTCTAAAGTATAAAAACCTTGCCAGCAGGTATGCCAAAGCCAATTTACTAAAATTGCTAGGTGGCTAGAATTACAGAGAAACAACAAAACATGTTTGCTTTATTTAATCATCAAGAAGGAATCAATCGGCTACATAACTTGATCAAATTCATTTACAAACATACCTCCTGTGAGTCCTGACTATCACCGGAAGCTAAAATCAAATCACTTGACACTTTCTCTCCTACACTGACAATACTGTCTGCATACACTAGAGCAGGAGTATCTAGCGTCCTGCCTAGCATATCTTTGCTCAGTGGTGCACCTTGGAAGGAACCACTTAATAGGGAAAATACCGCTGACAGATATGTTTATAAATAATTATGATATAACGTGGTCTAAAAAAATGAAGTTAAGTCATTAATTTAACATCTGATATAAATGTAACATCTGAAAAAATGTCTCTGAAATTCCTCTCTCTGGAATGTGATTCTTTGAGGTTTGAATCCATAAAAATAAATTAAATAACCATGTTACGGTGCATTTTAAATCCAGTTTCTCATGGATTTCAATATGTGAAATCCGTGGTTCTGTTTGGCTCGGTTGGTAAGAACGTGGTCCAAACTATTTCGTTCCGATGGTCCAGCAAAATGTTAATTGTTGGACATAACAGACTGTAAAAACACCAGGAAATCAGCTCCAAGTGATTTTAATTTTGGAAATCTGCTCCCAAGTATTCCCATGCATAATACAGAGACGTGATCGTATACAAATGTAATCAAGGTTTGAAAAAATTATGATTGAATCTAATATCATATATCTTCGGGCTTCTTGCGGTCAATTTGCAGTCTACAAATGATTTGTAATTATGTCTGGCCCACCGACCAGCCGCTCAAGAAAAAATCGGCCTGCGGCTGAATCAAGTTGATGATCCCTGCTCTACAAACAAGTAGTGAACACTGGAAATGTGTCTATTTTAATCCATGACCCAAATCACGGCACAGGCTGTCATTGACGCTACTTGACTGACATCTAGCGGTATGGGGAGGATTTTCTCTCTATGATTTCTCTACTTCTCCATTACCGCCAATTTTCATGAATGACGTGAATAAAAATACTTCCATGTCGTTCAATAATAAACAAAAGTATACATTAACATACATTGTTGCGTTAATAAATAATAATGTGGTGGACTACTTTTGGAAAAAGGGCATCAGAGCATGATTGTGTAACTGCTAGATGAATAAAATGGCCACAAATTAATAAATGTGTAATAAATAAACATGTTATTTCTTAATGTAATGCATACAATTTTATATAGAATACTCATACTCACACATATAGGATACTCATACTCAATATAAATATATATACATTCACGTCAGTAAGTACAGAAAATAAAATACAGATTAATCATTGAGTATTTTTGGATAACACAAATTTGTTTGCCAAAATTACATGGGCATTTATTTTATTTTGTGACGTTTGATCTATTGTCATATACACTTAAGAAAATAGTACATACAAAGGACAAAACGACACGTTATATTTTCCACTGTGGGCTCTCAAATAATCTGCATGTATTTTTAGTCAGGCAAGAAATTTGGTCGCACCGCTTCCATTCAGGCATTTGGTTGGCCAGCTTCGGGCCCTTCCTCCTTTTCCGCATCCCTGAGAGGCTGATGCCAAGATGGTGAGTCTTGTGGCATAAAATGTAGAATTAAATCCTTCATATATCTTAAGCATCCTTTCGTCGTTGTTAAAGTCATGAAGTCCGAATACATTGACAAGCCATCCCTGATAGGAATATTACAACATTTACGTTTTAAAAGCTATTTTTAGTCCTTTAAGAACTGGTGGCCTAACCGATCTCTGGCTTTTGGATCGCCTCTTCATTCGGTTGTGCAAGCCATTCAGTAATTTTATAACACATGACTTCTATTTTTCCACGACTACAAGTTGGTGGCTACATTGTGTTTTTTTTACAGTATGATATAATGCCGTTATTTGGCCAGCACGGGCTTAATGGCTAGCAAGGTGTCCTCGACTGCTGTGGCTAACGGTAGTCTCCCTGACACAGCATGTCAGTTGTAAAAGCAGCATTGTTATTCTGGATACTATCTAGCTAAAGTTAAATTCCACAAGATGACTAACGTTAACTCACCACAAATGCATGATATTTGGCACATACCTTGTAATCAATCCAACCAGAAGTACTCATGTCTTTGAAGTAGTTAGCTAACTACCTTCCATCTAAACAGGTCTAGCAAACGTTGGCCGGCTAACGTTAGTTAGCTAGGTTGCGAACTAAGGTTAGTGACGCTAGCAACCTGTCCGCATGATTTGGTTTATAAGTACTTGGCATACTTTTCACGAAGCTAGCTACTAAATCTTACCTGTGTAAGTCACGAAATACAAGGTAATGAGGTTGGCTAACTACCTCTAGGTGCCTGGTGTGAGCTGATGTGTTATTGTCATGCAACAAATATTTTTTTATTTTTTGCCCTGCTAATCAACTAGCTACCTGACAAAGCCATCATCTTTTTCAATACTTGTTGCTGTTTACTACTTGTATATATTATGTGTGTAGGGTCCCCAGCGTATCAGGATCCTGTTCCAGTCGTAATTTCCATATTTTGTTGAAAGTAGTGGCTAGAATATAAACACGTTCAATTACTGTAAAAAAAAACGTGTTCACCTGCAAGAAGGGGTCTGAAAAGCTACCTATAACGATATTGTCATTCCAGTATTGTAAATGCTAACCTCTGTTTTCCATCTACTTGCAGAACGACACAGTGACAGTCAGAACCCGGAAGTTTATGACAAACCGGCTGCTTCAGAGGAAGCAAATGGTAAGCCCAAATGTTTCTTTCCTACCACTATAACACCAAAACATGACCTCAATTGCTGTATACTGAGTGTTCACCACACATTATTTAGTGAAGCAATTGTCTGCGGTTTCCTTTCATTTTTATAAGTGCTGCGTGGTCTATAACTGTTCCTCCATTGTCTCCTTTTCTAGGTTGTTGATGTCCTCCATCCAGGCAAAGCCACAGTCCCTAAGACTGAGATCAGGGAGAAGCTGGCCAAAATGTACAAGACCACCCCCGATGTGGTGTTTGTCTTCGGCTTCAGGACACAGTTTGGTGGTGGCAAGACGACAGGTTTCGCCATGGTCTACGACTCTCTCGACTACGCTAAGAAGAACGAGCCCAAGCACAGACTGGCCAGGGTGAGTGGATGCTGGAAAAATGGAAATAAGTTTTGAGGTTTTTTATTTGGGGGGGGCTTTATTCTATTAATTTGTATGACACCATGTCTGTGTATAGTTTGTCCCATCAGTATCATCTATTGTCTGCTAGTGATGCCCTTGATGCACATTGCAAGCAGTGCTATTTTGGTAAATATGTTTTTGTTCTCACAGCACGGTCTCTATGAGAAGAAGAAGTCCTCCAGAAAACAGCGCAAGGAACGCAAGAACAGAATGAAGAAAGTACGAGGTACCAAGAAAGCCAGTGTGGGTGCTGCTGGCAAAAAGGTAACTTGGCTGTTCCTCCTATGGTGCATTCCTCTTGCTACAGTATGGGTGCATCTCAATAGTCACAATTTTACACAAGCTGCTTTTGTTGGCCTTCCTCTGCTTTGATTTGAAAACGCAGTGGGTGAATGTATAATGATGTATGTACAATATGGTGTATGTACAAGATTTATGTTTTCACCCAAGAGAACTTCACATCTGTGCAGATGGAAGGGGCAGCATAAGACTATTGAAACACCCCACGTGTCACTTCATTCTTATTAGTTAATTATTCATTACATGCATATCTTTTCTGCTTCCTAAGTCTTAGTTTTGTCTTTATTTATGTGTTCTTACTGTTTTAATGAGTCATCTTTTTCTCCCAAACTGTTCTTTGGGACTGTAGAAGGTAAATGTTTTCATCAGTAGACTAACTGCTGTGTGTAGATAATGCTACTGTGGTGTTCCTAGCTGACTTCATCCCAATCCTCCCTTTTATATAACCAAAAAATCTACTGCCTTTTTACATGTGGATTTCTTTAACGTCCACATTGGGTTTCAGTTCAGTCCCCTACCAGTTAGAATGAGCAACTAAGTATTAACTCGTGACCCTAATTTTGTGAACTGAACACTAATAGTGGTTTAGATCCCAAGTTAAACCATATTGTGTAATCTTAAGACTCAATAGTAGGTCGCCAAGTGGATCTCTGAAAGACTAGAAACTAGAGCCATTTCTCAATTCATTCCTGGACGACCCCACTGGAGAACATATGTTTGTTTTAGTCCAGCACTAACACATAATTCAACTAGTCAAGTCTTAGTGCTGGGTTAGAACACAAATATGCACCCCCCAAGAATGGATTGATAGACTTTCTAGCTGCATTTGTGTGTATTTATTGAAATTCCCACATCTAGTGCTCAGCATTCAGTTTGGATTGTATTATTTTCCTGGGTGGAGTTGACTGAATTTTGTCATTCATCTTCAGTGCAAATCTTATGCCCTTCAGGGGTCTACTCTGAGTAAAGTATTTAAGTAAAGTAGCTTAACATTATCTTCATCCTTTTGCCTTTCTTTTGCCTCCTGTGGATTTCTTTTACAGAAATGAGGTCTGTTCCAGGTATTAAGCAAAGCGGGCATGGCGTGCTGTTATTCATGTGTTGAAATGAACATAGACTCTTATATCCTGGTAGCGCTAGTTGAGACCGGTCTCTGCATGTCTCACCTGTAGTCTTTCCACAACCTTTTATCTACCAGTACCAACCTTCCCTCTTCAACCCACCCTATTTCCCTAAACTCCTAAAGTTACCCTGGCTGTTGGTACTTATACCCTGACAAATAATCTTATATCCACTAACGTCATATCAACTTAAAGTCTAAATTACACTACTACTTTGCTTCTAAAGGTTATTATTCTTATTCTGCTGTTAAACTATTACATCTTTGTATTTGTCAACCGCTGAGTACAGTTATGCTAACATGCAGTACAAGCGGTGGCCTCCGGTTGTCATGTAATAAAGCAAGTCTAGAGTGATGCACTAGATAATAAGTTATAACCAACTACTGTCTGTGTGAGGCAACTGAACCACATGTCCACTTATACAACTTTTCTGAAACATTAACCTTCATAATGTAATTTAGGCATGTATTTAATTTAATGTTCTTTTATATATATTTTGATGTTTTATTATACTAGACTGACAAATAAATTGGTATCTTCACTGAGCTGAAAAATGTAAGATGCACTATGCAGAAAGTTTGCCTAATTTCAGTTTGTGACAAAACAAGGAAGTATTGTCGAGAATCATTGTACCATCTAAACCGCTGTGAAATATATTTTCTGTAACCATAAAATATTGTGTTTTCGGCAGTTTGAAGCTGGTGTACAAAACCAAAAGTAAGACGCAAACCGAACTTAAGAACGGGAAGCATTGAAATAATGCACATAGAACAGATCTACTGCTTCTTAGACTTGCTTTCAATGAGAATGACAGATCTATAACACGTTTCTGTGAATTTGGTTGGTTGCCCAAAAAGTTTAATTGCAGCTTTATCTGTAATTTACTATAACCCATGTGTAGGTTGAGCCCACGTCCCTAGCAAATGCATCTGTTCCCACACCCAATTTCAATACTATTACCCCCCCCTTGAGTATAGTGGTGTGTAGGTTGAGCCCACGTCCCTAGCAAATGCATCTGTTCCCACACCCAATTTCAATACTATTACCCCCCCCCTTGAGTATAGTGGTGTGTAGGTTGAGCCCACGTCCCTAGCAAATGCATCTGTTCCCACACCCAATTTCAATACTATTACCCCCCCCCTTGAGTACAGTGGTGTGTAGGTTGAGCCCACGTCCCTAGCAAATGCATCTGTTCCCACACCCAATTTCAATACTATTACCCCCCCCCTTGAGTATAGTGGTGTGTAGGTTGAGCCCACGTCCCTAGCAAATGCATCTGTTCCCACACCCAATTTCAATACTATTACCCCCCCCCTTGAGTATAGTAGTGTGTAGGTTGAGCCCACGTCCCTAGCAAATGCATCTGTTCCCACACCCAATTTCAATACTATTACCCCCCCCCCCCCCTTGAGAATAGTGGTGTGTAGGTTGAGCCCACGTCCCTAGCAAATCCATCTGTTCCCACACCCAATTTCAATACTATTACCCTCCCCCCCCCTTGAGTATAGTGGTGTGTAGGTTGAGCCCACGTCCCTAGCAAATGCATCTGTTCCCACACCCAATTTCAATACTATTACCCCCCCCCCCCCCCCCTTGAGTATAGTGGTGTGTAGGTTGAGCCCACGTCCCTAGCAAATGCATCTGTTCCCACACCCAATTTCAATACTATTACCCCCCCCCCCCCCTTGAGTATAGTGGTGTGTAGGTTGAGCCCACGTCCCTAGCAAATGCATCTGTTCCCACACCCAATTTCAATAATATTACCCCCCCCCCCCTTGAGTATAGTGGTGTGTAGGTTGAGCCCACATCCCTAGCAAATGCATCTGTTCCCACACCCAATTTCAATACTATTACCCCCCCCCCCCCCCCCCCCCCCCCCCCTTGAGTATAGTGGTGTGTAGGTTGAGCCCACATCCCTAGCAAATGCATCTGTTCCCACACCCAGTTTCAATACTATTACCCCCCCCCCCCCCCCCCCCCCCCCCCCTTGAGTATAGTGGTGTGTAGGTTGAGCCCACATCCCTAGCAAATGTATCTGTTCCCACACCCAATTTCAATACTATTACCCCCCCCCCCCCCCCCCCCCCTTGAGTATAGTGGTGTGTAGGTTGAGCCCACATCCCTAGCAAATGCATCTGTTCCCACACCCAATTTCAATACTATTACCCCCCCCCCCCCCTTGAGTATAGTGGTGTGTAGGTTGAGCCCACATCCCTAGCAAATGCATCTGTTCCCACACCCAATTTCAATACTATTCCCCCCCCCCTTGAGTATAGTGGTGGATAGATTGTGAACTTCTGTTTTGCAGATGAACTAACTTCCCTTCCTCTGTTTTCCTACAGTGAGCCCGGAGAATCAGGGATGGTCCTCGTGCTCAAGATGTTCTTGTATATTGTCATCAAATAAAACGTTTGGAAAAGTCACTCCTGTTTTCACAACTTATTTTTATATGCCCTGGACAAATTTGACACGTTTGTGTATACTGTTACATTTGCAGTGTGCGGTAAATATACTGAACAAAAATATCAATGCAACATGAGTGAAATGAAATATCCCAGAAATGGTCCATATGCACAAAATCCTTCTTTCTCATGTTGTGCACAAGAGTGTTTACATCCCTGTTAGTGAGAAGTTCTCCTTTGCCAAGATAATCCATCAACCTGACAGGTGTGCTATTTCAATAAGCTGATTAAACAGCATGATCATTAAACGGGTGCACCTTGTGCTGGGGACAATAAAAGGCCACTAGTGTGTAGTTTTGTCACGAGACTCGGATGTCTCAAGTTTTGAGGGACTGTGCAATTGGTATGCTGATTGCAGGAATGTCCACCAGAGCTGTTGCCAAATAATGTTAATTTTTCTACCATAAACTGCCTCTGATGTATAACAGTAGTTTAGGGGATAGAGGGATAATGAGGTAAATTGTTACTTGTACTACTGCGTTGATCTTGCATAAGTAAGCTTGTGAGATTTGTGTGGTTGTACAAGCAGAGATGTAAGCAGAAGAGAGACATCCCACTCGCAAATTTTTTCCTGGTTACGTTCTTGGATCATATAGGCAATGAACTAAGCAGACCAGACCCAGCTGATATTGCATTGGTGTCTATGGGAGAGACATTAAGCAGACTAGAACAAATGTTTTTTCCATTTGTAATTGAGCTGAGTTACAATCATTTATCCACCATCTACGGTACAAAGCTAACAGTAGGAGGCCCTAACAATAGGTGGGAAGGCAAGCGGTCTGCTTATTGCTTCAACCCCTTGTGAACAGATTGATGCGAGTCGACCCTGTCGCTTTGTCTCTTATGCTGGTAAATGTAGTAATGGATCAGAAAATGAAGACTTCAGGGTCAAAGATTCAGAATTGTCTGGAGAGTGCCCCCTACTGGCCAACCAACATTACAGACTCCTGCTACATTCTCCTTTTAATACTGTTGAATGGTGTTCCCTTTGAATGAGTCTGAAAATATCCAATATTACCAAATGCATTGAATGTTGAATTACTGAGGTGATTTGTGGATACACTATTGTCCTATATGATAATGGTCTCATACACTGGTCCAGTGTGTTCTTATTCTTTGTAGACATTTAGTTTGCTCTTATGACTTGAATATTTCCACCTTAATTTCTCACAATGAGAGAAGACATAAATGAAAGGCTTCATTCTAATGAAGTTGAAAATATTTAAAGTGTTTTGTAAAAATGGTTCCATTGTGTTCACCAAGACTGAAGACCCTTGGTGTGAGCACAGAGCTGAACCAATGGTGCTACGTTGCAGAGACTACTACTGCTGTAATTCATAGTGATTTGTCTTGGGCTATGCACTTTGTTGACAACATACCTGGCTCCTACCAGGTGACATGGAAAGGTCAGCGTCCCCACCTCATGACTGCTGTCCCTGATGTCTCAACACTAGGTCCCCCTGGGTTCTCTGTACACAAACTTGCTTCTGTCACATCCTTACATGGTCTCATCACTTACGCTGATGGCACTCAACTCTTTCTCACATTCCATACACGTATGATTTCTGTGTGGCTGGCAGACATCTCTGCTTGGATGTTGGCCTGCCACGTCAAGCTCAAACTCTACAACACAGCACTGCTATTCCTTCCTGGGGAAGGCGTGCCAGATCCAAGACCTCTCCATCACAGTTGACATACTCCATTGTTGTGTCCACCTTCCAGACTAAATCATCTCTGTGGTTTTGGTCACGCTGAACTGATGGTGCTACAATGCAGACTACTAATGCTGTAACCCATTGATTCACAGAATAGTTCAACCTGTACATGTTTATTAAATTGTATGTCTCAGGCTCTGCACTCTCTTTGTTGTCACCTTGGCATGACAGGTGAAGTGAAACAATGTGAGCGTGTGAGATCAAGCTTCTGATACAACTGGGTAGTCATAAAAACATGGAGCCTGACCTTCACCTCAGTCTGGCGAACACACAATACATCAGTAGCCTTGTGTGAGCCAGAACAGATCATCACAGGGTAGCAGCTTGATGTAGAAGTACACCCCCTGGACAGGACACTAGTCTATTGCGGATCTTTACCCCAAATCTAGCTTAATGCTGAGTGCCAAGCAGAGACTCATAATTTCAACAAAGGACAAAGAGTATGATTTGTAGTTAAACATGAGAGAGCACCCCAGACTTCTTCTGGCACCACACACATTCAAATCAAATGTATTTATAAAGCCCTTCTTACATCAGCTGATATCTCAAAGCGTTGTGCAGTAACCCAGCCTAAAACCCAAACAGCAAGCAAAGCACAGTGGCTAGGAAAAACTCCCTAGAAAGGCCAGAACCTAGGAAGATAACCTCGAGAGGCACCAGGCTATGAGGGGTGGCCAGTTCTCTTCTGGCGGTGCCTAGTGGAGATTACAACAGAACATGGCCAAGATGTTCAATTGTTCATAGATGACCAGCAGGGTCAAATAATAATAATCACAGTGGTTGTCGAGGGTGCAACAGGTCAGCACCTCAGGAGTAAATGTCAGTTGGATTTTCATAGCTGATCATTCAGAGTATCTCTACCACTCCTGCTGTCCCTAGATAGTTGAAAACAGAAGGTCTGGGACAGGTAGCACGTCCGGTGAACAGGTCAGGGTGCCATAGCCGCAGGCAGAACAGTTGAAACTGGAGCAGCAGCACGGCCAGGTGGACTGGGGACAGCAAGGAGTCACCCACTTTGCCAAAGCACAGCCCCCACACCACTAGAGGGATATCTTCAACCCCCAACTTACCATCCTGAGACAAGGCCGAGAATAGCCCACAAAGATCTCCGCCACGGCACAACCCAAGGGGGGGGGGGCACCAACCAAGACAGGAAGATCACGTCAGTGACTCAACCCACTCAAGTGACGCACCCCTCCTAGGGATGGCATGGAAGAGCACTAGTAAGCCAGTGACTCAGCCCCTGTAATAGGGTTAGAGGCAGAGAATCCCAGTGGAAAGAGGGGAACCGGCCAGGCAGAGACAGCGAGGGTGGTTCGTTGCTCCAAAGCCTTACCGTTCACCTTCACACTCCTGGGCCAGACTACACTCAATCATATGACCTACTGAAGAGATGATTCTTCAGTAAAGACTTTAAGGTTGAGACCGAGTCTGCATCTCTCACATGGGTAGGCAGACCATTCCATAAAAATGGAGCTCTATAGGAGAAAGCCCTGCCTCCAGCTGTTTGCTTAGAAATTCTAGGGACAGTTAGGACGCCTGTGTCTTGTGACCGTAGTGTATGTACGGCAGGACCAAATCAGAAAGACAGGTAGGGGAAAGCCCATGTAATGCTTTGTAGGTTAGCAGTAAAACCTTGAAATCAGCCCTTGCCTTAACAGGAAGACAGTGTAGAGAGGCTAGCACTGGAGTAATATGATCAAATATTTAGGTTCTAGAAAAGATTCTAGCAGCCGTATTTAGCACTAACTGAAGTTTATTTAGTGCTTTATCCAGGTAGCCGGAAAATAGAGCATTGCAGTGGTCTAACCTAGAAGTGACAAAAGCATGGATTAATTTTTCTGCATCATTTTTGGACAGAAAGTTTCTGATTTTTGCAATGTTACATAGATGGAAAATAGCTGTCCTTGAAACAGTCTTGATATGTTCGTCAAAAGAGAGATCAGGGTCCAGAGTAACGCAGAGGTCCTTCACAGTTTTATTTGAGACGACTGTACAACCATCAAGATTAATTGTCAGATCCAACAGAAGATCTCTTTGTTTCTTGGGACCTAGAACAAGCATCTCTGTTTTGTCCAAGTTTAAAAGTAGAACATTTGCAGCCATCCACTTCCTTATGTCTGAAACACAGGCTTCCAGCGAGGACAATTTTGGGGCTTCACCATGTTTCATCGAAATGTACAGCTGTGTATCATCCGCATAGCCGTGAAAGTTAACATTATGTTTCCGAATGACATTACCAAGAGGTAAAATATATAGTGAAAACAATAGGGGTCCTAAAACAGAACCCTGAAGAACACCGAAAATTACAGTTGATTTGTCAGAGGACAAACCATCCACAGAGACAGTAGAAAGAGGAGGAAGGGAAGCGCTACTAATGTACACAATAGTACATTTTAGTAGATAGGTTCTCTTTGGTAAAAGGGGTAAATTGGTAATCAAAAAGAAAGGAGGACCAAGGCACTCTTCATATAATTAATTGAAATGCCTTTATTAGTATGGCATGTTCAATAGAAACAAAGTTTTTTTAAACCGACGCGTTTCGGCTGCATGGCCTTCATCAGGAAGTACAACAACAAAAAATACAATGTCCTCTCTTGAACAGCTTTTCCAATTAGCCCTAATATAAAGAGGGAGTGGTTACAAAATTGATTAGACACACCTAGTAAGCAATACTATACACATTAAAAGGTGAAATACTGTAGCTAGGTTATCATAAAAATACAACTCCAAGCTAGAAATATCAGAACACTTAGAAAGGTAGTTGTAACCTTAAATATGACTAGGAGAAGTGTCAAGAATAAGAAAGCAATATATCCCATAGTACACTAGAACACAGCAAAACATGAACAACAACAGTCTAACCATAGCTGAGGGCAATAGAGCAAAATGTTCACGAGATGACAGCAAATGGACCTATCACGACCCTACAGGAAGGGTGAGAAATCCATATCTTCATTTAAACCAGGGTATTTGGTGTCCTGTAGTTTGTGAATCCAAAAACGTTCCCTTTGGTTTAACTGTTTAAGACGGTCCCCTTTTCTAAGAGGCCGGAATATGATCAATACCCACAGCTTGTAGGGAGGCAGGGTTTCCATGGTGTAAGGACTTGTAGTGCCTTGCCATGGGGTAGTCTTCATTGCCTACCCGTATGGCGTACTTGTGTTCCCCTAAGCGGTCTTGAAGGCGTCTCTTTGTCTGTCCAATGTAGGGAGGGCTTTGCCGGTAGGGATGTCCTTGTCTCATCGCGCACCAGCGACTCCTGTGGCGGGCCGGGCGCAGTGCGTGCTAACCAAGGTTGCACTGTGTTTCCTCCGACACATTGGTGCGATTGGCTTCCGGGTTGGATGCGCGCTGTGTTAAGAAGCAGTGCGGCTTGGTTGGGTTCTGTATCGGAGGACGCATGACTTTCAACATTCGTCTCTCCCGAGCCAGTACGGGAGTTGTAGTGATGAGACAAGATAGTAGCTACTAAAAACAATTGGGGAGAAAAAGGGGTAAAATTCAATAAAACAATTTTTTTTAAAGAAGTGATTCTCCAATTCAGCAGATTTGACACTGTAGTCTGTTTCCTGATCGCAAATTCTGCAGACTCTTTGGAATTGGCCATATGGAATATTCTCTTTTAGCCTTTTTTTAGCCCTCAGAATGGTATTCCCATCTGTAGTGACAGCTTTCACCCCAAAATGTGTGCAAACAACCTTTGTCATTTTTACTAATGTCGAGGTCCAAAAAATGAATGTTATACTTGTTGTTAGGGTTAATGCTGTTAAGGTATCATCTTCTGAGCTGGACCAAAACAGGCAAACATCATCAATATAGCGTCCCCACCATATAATCCGGTCAAAGAAATGGTTATTAGAAGGATCCAAAATGAAGTCATTTTCTCATTTTCCCAAGTACAAACCAGTGTAGGAAGGGCTGTAAGCTCCCATGGCACATCCTTTGTTTAGAAATACGGTCCTGAAAGATAAAGATGTTATGATTAAGAGTCCATTCAGTCAGTGAGACAAATTCTGTAGGAGGCATCTCAGTTTCAGGTCGGGTTCTCAAGAAATGGTGCATAGCTGCCAAACGTTGTTCATGTTCAATGGTGGTGTATAGAGACTCCACATCCATGGTGACTAAAAAGGAAGCTGTACCAATATTGTGCATTTCCTTAATGTTGTTCAACACATCTGTGGTATCTTGAAGATAGGCTGGGAGTGACGTCAGAACAGGCTTAATAAAGTAATCAATGTACTTAGAGATGGGTTCAGTCAGACTTTCATTACCACTAATGACTGGTCTGCCTGGGGGATTTTCAAGATTCTTGTGGACTTTTGGAAGAAGATTAAAAGAAGCCATACTGCCATTGAAAAGAAACTTGAACTCATTGTCTGAAATGTAGCCATTCTCCTTAGCTTCTGTGAGGGTCCCTTTCAATTCAGTTTTTAGGTCCTCTGTAGGGTTGAAGGTAAGAGATTGGTAGAATTCATCATTGTCTAATTGACGGTAGGCTTCTGTCACATATTTGTCTTTACTCCACACTACTGTAGCACCACCTTTGTCTGCTTTTTTAACCACAATCTGTTCATTTTTGGACAATGATTCAACTGCATCCCTCTCTGTCTTAGAAAGATTACGTTGTGTTTGGTTGGAGTCAATTTTACCCTTAAACAGATTCTCCACATCAAAATTCACTTTCCTGGCAAATGTATTTAGTGTGGCATTCTGGACAATGGGACAAAAAGTGGACTTGGGCTTAAAAGGTGTTTTTTAGGGAACAGAAACTGTAGTTGGAGAGATGTTTTGCTTGTACCAGGCCTTCAGATGTAGATTCCTGTAGAAACTAAATAGGTCAATCTTTGTATTAAATTCATTAGTTGAATATGTGGGGGCAAAGAACAGTCCTTTAGACAATACCCTTATGCAATCATCAGAAAGGGGTTCTCCAGAAATGTTGATCACAGCCTTGTTCTGGTCCTGCTCCGTGTGGTTGGATAATCTTGATTTCTTCCTCCCCCTCCGTGTTGGCCTCTTCTGCGTCCTCTCCCTCTCTTGTTTTGTTGAGGAACCTTCGTGACTCCTCTTCCTGATCTAAAAAAATCTTGGGAGGATCTAGCCTCTGAGCATCTGGGGTGATCCTCATGTAAAGTAAAGTCTGGGGTGATCCTGCTTGTAAAGTTGAAAGAAACAGATCTAGGCTTCCTTCTCTGCAGATGTGATTCTGAATTCTAGCGTGTTGGTTTTCTCCACCTTGCCATCTCTATAGTCTACTTCATATCTTCTAAATTTTCTTTGCTTGTCTTGCTTCAATGTCAGAGTGAATGTGTCTACTTTCTCTTTCAAGATCTCATCACATTGTGCTTTGTTAGAATTGTCAATGTGTTCTGTGATTTTCTTTTTACTTCAATTTCTGTTCGGACTACTTGTCTGTCCTTTTTAGATTCTTCTGTTAGAAGTAGCATTAGGTCAAAATAACACTTGTTGAGAATAGCCTCCCATTTATCTCTAAATTCAGTTTTACCTTCTTCTCCATTAGCTGGAAACTTCATAATACGGAGAGGCCTCTGGGGATTAGGCCTTTCCTCCAATAGTCAGACAAGGTGATTTTGAGGTCAAGTTTGGTATATTTCTCCATAAGGTGTTGCAAGTCTCTGTAAGCCTTGTTTTCCAGTATTCTCTGTGGCTGTCATCTCATCTAGCAATGAGGTAGTGGTAATAATCCTTTGGCCCTCTTCATGGGAATATGACAATCTTGTAGCCTCTTGAGTAAAATCCATAGTGTGAGTTGTAAAATGTCGTCAAAAAACACAGAAAGAAATGACTGTGGAGCTGCTTCCTCTAAGCACCAACCAAGTGCTATGCTTAACTAGTAGAAAGAGGAGGAAGTCTGTAATTTGCATTCTAATGATCATGATCTTTTCCTCAATGCTGCTTTTTAGTTAGCTTTGCGACAGTATCAAAAATAAATTTAGGATTGTTCTTATTTTCCTCAATTAAGTTGGAAAAATAGGATAATCAAGCAGCAGTGAGGGCTCTGCACGGCACTGTCTTTCCAAGCTAGTCGGAAGATTTCCAGTTTGGTGTGGAGCCATTTCCGTTCCAATTTTCTGGAAGCTTGCTTCAGAGCTCGGGTATTTTCTGTATACCAGGGAGCTAGTTTCTTATGACAAATGTTTTTTGTTTTTAGTGGTGCGACATTGAATGTAGCTACATATCAGGCCTATGAGGCTGTATGAATGACGCTCTAGACTTCTCTTTGGAGACATTTCATTCTCCCCATTAGCATAGCAGTAATCACTAATCAAATATGCACATAATCAGTGCAGTTAGTGACAGATACTCCCTCAGGACCTCTGAGGTTAGCATTGCATTACAATGGCTTGTGTCCCAAAGGGTGTCATTTCGGACGTAAGCCAATGTTTATTCTCTAAGCAGGCGCCCCTACTACTCAAGGCAGCGCAGAATAATTATCTATAGGATCCAATTTACAATGCCTAATGTGGGCCCAGTTTCAAGGCTACTTAAAAAGTGTGATTTTAACGGAAATGAACAAGCCAAAGGAATGCAGTGCAAAATATGATGCAATAATAGACAGAATAGAACTCTGTCAATACTTTGCCCCTTGATAACCAGTGTTGTAAAAGCGTTACATGGTCGCTGCCCATATCATTGCATAATGCAGAAAATCCACGAGAGTTCAGGAGCCTTGCTTTAAAAGTTAACCATTTCCACTGTAGTGTCCAAAACATCTTTCAAGCTGTCCAGCATTTCCTTGGCATCAAGAGCCTCTCGGTGGATGCTGCTTGCACGCGCATTACCACTCCACTATGTCTCCCTGTCATATGGCTTTTGCGCCATCAGTACAGATACCAACACATCTTGACCACCAAAGTCCATTTGATGTCGCAAATCTGTCCAGTACTTTAAAAATATCCTCTCTTCCTTGCAGAAGACTCACCCAGCTGTAACGCACATCATTCACTGGCTTGTATGCGAAGCCGTAATTGTTACAAAACATCTCCTGCCATGTCACTGATGTATCATGAAACAGTGTTGTTTGATGGAGGATTGTCTGTATAGTTTGTTTGGCCTTTTCCCCAAGCATTGCCACAGCCATATCCGCGGCAGCAGAAATAATTAAGTCCTCCACAATAGTATGCGGCTTGCCTGTCCTAGCCACTCAGTAGCTCACCATATTAGACGCTTCTAGCCCCTTCTTATTAATGGTATCTGTTGCTTTTATACATGTCTCACTACTCGAAAGTCGTCTATTCTCGCTCAAAAAACTGTCGCGGTTTATTATTTTTGTATTGTCATGCTTCGTTTCTAAATGATTCCGCAAGTGTGACGGTTTCCCCCAAGAGGTTAATGTGATTGGATTTTAATTATCTGAATAGCTACCTGTATTTGACATTGTGTTGTTAAAAAAATGTGTTCACGCGTACCCGAGTTTGGGAATACCTAATCGAGAGTTTAGCGTTGATAAGAACACACAAAGGTTGTAGTAACAGAAGTTGCCACATGAGGGCTCTCCTTCCCTATCTGTCAGGGGCTGATACTTTGTAAAAGACACACACACACACACACACTCCCTCCCTCCCGGCAGCAGGCCTGTTTCAATATGCATGGCAATCCTCAGGAATAGCAGACAGAAAGGACAGAACCTGGGCCAGGGTTGTGGATGTGGAAGAAATACCCACATCCACAGTGTCACTGCAGCAACTCTCTGAAGCCTCTGTCAATAATATATTGAGCAACAGAACAATCACCACCCACAGTTTGACACACTTGGGATCCTAGAGTGGGAGAGGCACAACTCAGTAGTCAAAAGTGGCTTACTATCCTTAACTGTCTCATTTTCTTGTCTCCTTTCCTTTCGAATCGGCTTCCAGCACATTGCTTTCACCATTCCTTTGTTTATGGACCAATGCAGGAGAGGAGACTGTGAAAGGAAGCCAGATGGAGTAGAGCGTATACATGGAGAGGAAGCCAGAATGAGAGGAGATGAGGAGAGGAAGTGGTGCTAGACTATTGAGATGCACCCTGGGTCTGTGGCAGAGCTGCTGCACGACAGAGACCAACAGCGGAGAAGTGAGACGTGTGTAAACTGCTGATTGGTAACGCTCTGGTGTCTGACTGCAGTCATTTCACTTGTCAAAACCTCCCCGTCGCCCTGTCTGTCCTTCTCAGTTTTCATTCAGTGTGTTGTGTCAATTGGAAAATATGCCACTTGTCTCCTCTGAGCTGTAGATTACCCTCTAGACAGTAACCATTTTTCCATCCACAGTTTTTATGCTAGTAAAGTCATACCATGTAAAAATACAATCAGGACTGCTGTGATGGAAAAAAGGATGTTTCAGTACAATTTGATAAATGCTGACAGATAATTTGCTCTATCAACATGGTCGGATCATTTTGTGTTGCTAAAATTAATTATGCAATAAATGGCAGTGGTAACACCTTTATGTGCAAATATTGATATAATAACCATCATATCGAAGTAAACTTGGAGTCACTCAATGAGTGGTCCTCCCACTATGACTCGGGAAACCATGCGGTTTATTAGGCTACACATGAAATAAGTTATGATGAAGCACCTGAGCTCAAGCCAATAAACATATATACAGTCTACAATACCAGTAAAAAATGTGGACACACTTACTCATTCAAGGGTTTTTATTTATTTGTACTATTTTCTATAGTACAAATTTTCTATTTTCTATATTGTAGAATAATAGTGAAGACATCAAAACTATGATGGCTTGGTTGGGTTGTGCATTGGAGGACACATGACTTTCGACCTTCGTCTCTCCCGAGCCCGTACAGGAGTTGTAGTGATGAGACAAGATAGTAGCTACTAACAATTGGATACCACGAAATTGGGGAGAAAAAGGGGGTACATTTAAAAAAAAAATGTACTTAAGTATCAAATGTAAAAGTAAAAGTATAAATCATTACAAATTCCTTATATGAAGCAAAGCAGCTGGCCACATTTTCTAGTTTATTATTTATTTACGGATAGCCAGGGGCACGCTCCAACTCAAACATCATTTACAAACAAAGCATGTGTTTAGTGAGTCCGCCAGATCAGAGGCAGTAGGGATGACCAGGAATATTCTCTAGATATGTATGTGAATTTGACCATTTTCCTGTCTTGCTAAGCAGTCAAAATGGAACTAGTACTTTTACGTAGTTTTTATTGTATCTATTTATCCGACCACAGGAGCCCTGACTCTCAATGTTCAAAATACACCATTGAGCATAATTTAGCCACAGAGGATCAATAGTTTTAAAAAACTAACTGTGGATAGAATGTTATCACAAGCCATACAGGTAACTGCCAAAATATAGGAAACAGCAACATAAAACGTCTTGCAAGGGTGTTGGGCCACCACGAGCTGCCAGAACAGCTTCAAAGCACCTTGGCATAGATTCTACAAGTGGACCTAAACCATACCAAGAAAATGCACCCCACATACCATAACATAAACCATGTATCCATAGTTTAGTCAAGTGTTTCCTTTATTTTGGCAGTTACCGGTTGCCTACAGTCAGGAAGGCCGCAATGTGGGCAACATGCACGTCAAATATACAGCTTGTTGTGTTGCTGCCATAGACATATAATCCATAGAAGGGTTTTGGAACCTCTTACCCTGGCAATTTGACTGTTAAACTCATTGGTACACTGGCAATGGCTGCCAGTCCTGACTTGAATGGGTACGGCCAACTATGGATTATTTTTCTATGGTTGGTTGCAGCTGTCTGTTTACCTTTTGCAAATGTCAAAATATAATCATGTGAAAAATGTACAGTTTGGAAAGCAAATGCCTGCCGCTGAAAAGAGAAGACTAATCTGTCTATAGAACCAATTGAATTTTAAGGAACATCAGAATGCTGCACTTGGTTTCTTCCGGTTACTGATAGACATGCGCCCATCAAGAAACTGACTGTTAGAACGGCCAAATGGATAGATGATGAATTGAAAAAATGTATAGCTGAGAGGGATGAGGCAAAGGGAATAGAAAATAAGTCTGACAACACAGCAGACAGGCAAACATACAGGAAACTGAGAAATGACGGAACTAAACTAAACAAAAAGAAGAAGAACTATACTATGGAAGAAATATAAATGATATAAAGAATGATAGTAAAAAGCTCTGGAGAACTTTAAATGAAATTCTAGGCAAGAAAGCAAACTTGGCTCCATCTTTCATTGAGGCAGATGGCTTATTCATAACAAAACCCTTGATATTGCCAACCACTTTAATATGTTTTTTGTTGACAAGATTAGTAATCTTAGGTAGGACATGCAAACAACAAATGCAAAATCTTTTGTATTCATGCATAATAGACCAAATAATGAAAGACAAGCACTGTAGTTTTGAGTTCCACAAAGTGGGTGTGGAAGAGGTGAAACAATTGTTGCTATTTATAAATAAGGACAAACCACCTTGTACCAACAACCTGGACGGTAAGTTGCTGAGGTTGGCAGCGGAATACATTGTGACTCCTGTTTGCCACATTTTCAATTTAAGCCTAGAAGACGGTGTGTGCTCTCAGACGTGGAGTGGGGCAAAGGTCATTCCGCTACCCAAGAATAGCAGAGCATCCTTTAATGGCTCAAACAGCCAACCAATCAGCCTGTTACAAGTGCTTAGCATAGAGCTTAGCACTTAACATAGAGCTTGAGTCAGTTTTAGAATGGGTAACTAGCAAATGGTAGGTGCTAAATATCTCAAAAACTAAAAGTGTAATTTTTGGGACAAATCACTCACTCAAAAATAAACCTAGTTGAGATGTATTAATGAATAATGTGGCTATTGAGAAAGTTGAGGAGACTGAACTGCTGGGTGTAACCCTAGAGAGCAAGGTGTCATGGTCAAAACATGTCCTGTAGACTCAATGGTTGTTAAAATGGGAAGAGGTCTGTCCATGATAGGGCGTTGCTCTGCCTTCTTGACAGCTCAGTCGACCAGACAGATCCTAAAGGGCCCTCATTTTGTCGCACCTGCCCAGCTGTGTGGTCATGAGCGGCAAAGAAGGACACAAGTACATTTCAGTTGGTCCAGAACAAAGCAGCACGTATCACACCTAGATGTACATGGAGGGAAAGTGTCAGTGACATGCATGTCAGTCTCTCCTGGCTCAAAGTTGAGAAGAGATCGACTGCATCACTATTGGTCTTTATGAGAGGCATTGATGTGTTGAAGGTTCTGAACGGTCTGTTTAAGCAGTTGGCACACAGTTCAGACACTCATCTGTACAACACAAGACATGCAGCCAGAGGTCTCTTCACAGTCCCCAGGTTCAGAACAGAGGCTGAGAAACACACAGTATTAAATAGAGCCGTGACTTCATGGAACTCTCTGCCAGCCCAGGTAACTCAAGATAACAATAAAACTAGCTTAAAAAACCAGATAAAAGAGCACCTTACGGCACAAAAGGGATTGTGAAGAGACACAGCCATGTGATATATCTTGTATTGTAATGTGCACTGTACTATGTATTAGACCTACAAGTACTAATTCATTTGTAGGCTATGTGTGCCATTTTAAATGTACGTATTTCAGTCCTTGACTAATAATGTTCTGTAATATATATTATGTAATGTTTCATGTGGACCCCAGGAAGAGTAGCTGGTGCTTTGGCAGTGGCTAATAGGGACTCTAAAGAGAACCAAATACCAAAAACTTCCAAGTTACACTGTTTTTCAAGGTACCTCATCTTAAGATAGGCTATTGCCAAGAGCAGGGCATCAGCCATCACCGTGAGTAGTAGCCTATGGCCACAGGAGGGGGGGGGGGGGGGGGGGGGGGGGGGGGGGGGACACAGGAGCGGAATTGTGGAATGGTATCAAATATGTCAAACATATGGTTTGATGCCATTTCATTCACTCCGTTCCAGCCATTATTATGAGCCTTCTTCTCCTTAGCAGCCTCCACTGCCTACGGCTTCATGTTCATCATTAGGGGAATCAGTGTGCCACTGGATATTTTATTTAGTAGCCTACTGTAGCCTTTAATAAATAAATATATATAGCACCAGTCAATAGTGTGGACACACCCACTAATTCGATGTTTTTACTTTATTTGTACTATTTTCTATATTGTAGAATAATAGTGAAGACATCAAAACTATGAAATAACACATTTCATAGTTTTGATGTCTTCACTATTATTCTACAATATAGAAAATAGTTACACTGTTTTTCAAGGTAGGAACCAAAAAAGTGTCAAACAAATCAAAAGATATATTATATTTGAGATTCTTCAAAGTAGCCACCCTTTGCCTTGATGACAGTTTTGCACACTCTTGGAATTCTCTCAACCAGCTTCATGAGGTAGTCACCTGGAATGCATTTCAATTAACAGGTGTGCCTTGTTAAAAGTTCATTTGTGGAATTTGAGCCAATCAATTGTGTTGTATGTCCACATGCTTTTGTGTGTGTGTGTGTGTGTGTGTGTGTGTGTGTGTGTGTGTGTGTGTGTGTATATATATATATATATATATATATATATATATATATATATATATATATATATATACATACAAACATACATACATACATACATACAGTGGGGCAAAAAAAGTATTTAGTCAGCCACCAATTGTGCAAGTTCTCCCACTTAAAAAGATGAGAGAGGCCTGTAATTTTCATCATAGGTACACTTAAACTGTGACAGGCAAAATTAGAAAAGAAATCCAGAAAATCACATTGTAGGATTTTTTATGAATTTCTTTGCAAATTATGGTGGAAAATAAGTATTTGGTCAATAACAAAAGTTTATCTCAATACTTTGTTATATACCCTTTGTTGGCAATGACAGAGGTCAAACATTTTCTGTAAGTCTTCACAAGGTTTTCACACACTGTTGCTGGTATTTTGGCCCATTCCTCCATGCAGATCTCCTCTAGAGCAGTGATGTTTTGGGGCTGTTGCTGGGCAACACGGACTTTCAACTCCCTCCAAAGATTTTCTATGGGGTTGAGATCTGGAGACTGGCTAGGCCAATCCAGGACCTTGCAATGCTTCTTACGAAGCCACTCCTTCGTTGCCCGAGCGGTGTGTTTGGGATCATTGTCATGCTGAAAGACCCAGCCACGTTTCATCTTCAATGCCCTTGCTGATGGAAGGAGGTTTTCACTCAAAATCTCACGATACATGGCCCCATTCATTCTTTCCTTTACACGGATCAGTCGTCCTGGTCCCTTTGCAGAAAAACAGCCCCAAAGCATGATGTTTCCACCCCCATGCTTCACAGTAGGTATGCAGTTTGGATGCAACTCAGCATTCTTTGTCCTCCAAACACGACGAGTTGAGTTTTTACCAAAAAGTTATATTTTGGTTTCATCTGACCATATGACATTCTCCCAATCTTCTTCTGGATCATCCAAATGCTTTCTAGCAAACTTCAGACGGGCCTGGACATGTACTGGCTTAAGCAGGGGGACACGTCTGGCACTGCAGGATTTGAGTCCCTGGCGGCGTAGTGTGTTACTGATGTTAGGCTTTGTTACTTTGGTCCCAGCTCTCTGCAGGTCATTCACTAGGTCCCCCCGTGTGGTTCTGGGATTTTTGCTCACCATTCTTGTGATCATTTTGACCCCACGGGGTGAGATCTTGCGTGGAGCCCCAGATCGAGGGAGATTATCAGTGGTCTTGTATGTCTTCCATTTCCTAATAATTGCTCCCACAGTTGATTTCTTCAAACCAAGCTGCTTACCTATTGCAGATTCAGTCTTCCCAGCCTGGTGCAGGTCTACAATTTTGTTTCTGGTGTCCTTTGACAGCTCTTTGGTCTTGGCCATAGTGGAGTTTGGAGTGTGACTGTTTGAGGTTGTGGACAGATGTATTGTATACTGATAACAAGTTCAAACAGGTGCCATTAATACAGGTAACGAGTGGAGGACAGAGGAGCCTCTTAAAGAAGAAGTTACAGGTCTTGCTTGTTTGTAGGTGACCAAATACTTATTTTCCACCATCATTTGCAAATAAATTCATAAAAAATGCTACAATGTGATTTTCAGGATTTTTTTTCTCTCATTTTGTCTGTCATAGTTGAAGTGTAAAGTGTAAAATTACAGGCCTCTCTCATCTTTTTAAGTGGGAGAACTTGCACAATTGGTGGCTGACTAAATACTTTTTTGCCCCACTGTACATACAGTTGAAGTCAGAAGTTTACATACACATAGGTTGTATTGTTAACAAATGATAGTTTTGGCAAGTCAGTTAGGACATCTACTTTGTGCATGACATAAGTAATTTTTCCAACAATTGTTTACAGACTAATTATTTCACTTGTAATTCAATGTATCACAATTCCAGTGGGTCAGAAGTTTACATGGATGAAGTTGACTGTGCTTTTAAACAGCTTGGAAAATTCCAGAAAATTATGTTAGGCTAATTGACATCATTTGAGTCAATTAGAGGTGTACCTGTGGATGTATTTCAAGGCCTGCCTTCAAACTCAGTGCCTCTTTGCTTGACATCATGGGACAATCAAAATAAATAAGCAAAGACCTCTTGGGAGCAATTTCCAAATGCCTGAAGGTACCACGTTCATCTGTACAAACAATAGTACACAAGTATAAACGCCGCGGGACCACACAGCCGTCATACCGCTCAGGAAGGAGACGCGTTCTGTCTCGTAGAGGTGAACGTGCGAAAATTGCAAATCAATCCCAGAACAACAGCACAGGAACTTGTGAAGATCCTGGAGGAAACAGGTACAAAGTATCTATATCCACAGTAAAACGTGCCCTATATTGACATAACCTGAAAGGCCACTCAGCAAGGAAGTAGCCACTGCTCCAAAACAGCCATAAAAAAGCCAGACTACGGTTTGCGACTGCACATGGGGACAAAGATCATACTTTTTGTAGAAATGTCCTCTGGCCTGATGAAACAAAAATAAAACTGTTTGGTCATAATGACCATCATTATGTTTGGAGGAAAAAGGGGGAGGCTTACAAGTCGAAGAACACCATCCCAACCGCAATTTTTTAAATTTATTTTAATTTTATTTATCCGTTATTTTACCAGGTAAGTTGACTGAGAACACGTTCTCATTTGCAGCAACGACCTGGGGAATAGTTACAGGGGAGAGGATGGGGATGAATGAGCCAATTGTAAACTGGGGATTATTAGGTGACCGTGATGGTTTGAGGGCCAGATTGGGAAGCACAGGGGTGGCAGCATCATGTTGTGTGGGTGCTTTGCTGCAGGAGAGACTGGTGCACATCACAAAATAGATGGCATCATGAGGAGAGAAAATGATGTGGCTATATTGAAGCATCATCTCAAGACATCAGTCAGGAAGTTAAAGCTTGGTCGCAAATGGGTTCCAAATTGACAATGACCCCAAGCATATTTCCAAAGTTGTGGCAAAATAGCTTAAGGACAACAAAGTCAAGGTATTGGAGTGGCCATCACAAAGTCCTGACCTCAATCCTATAAATTTGTGGACAGAACTGAAAAGTGTGTGCGAGCAAGGAGGCCTACAAACCTGACTCCGTTACACCAGCTCTGTCAGGAGGAATGGGCCAAAATTCACCCAACTTATTATGGGAAGCTTGTGGAAGGCTACCTGAAAAAGTTAAACAATTTAAAGGCAATGCTACCAAATACTAATTGAGTGTATGTAAACTTCTGACCCACTGGGAATGTGATGAAAGAAATCAAATCTGAAATCAATTATTAATTTTACTGTTATTCTGACATTTGACATTCTTAAAATAAAGTGTTGATCCAAACTGACCTAAGACAGGGAATTTTTACTAGGATTAAATGTCAGGAATTGTGAAAAACTGAGTTTAAATGTATTTGGCTAAGGTGTATGTAAACTTCCGACTTCAACTGTATATATATACATACACTGTACAATATGTGTCCCTTCATTGGCCGGGGCTGATCATCACACACAGATTTTTATCTACAACAAGTCAGTTTGGTGGAAACACCATTGGTGAGAAAATGTGCATATTTCCTTTCTTCAGATTTTAGAATATTCGCTTTGAAAATCTGTCGTAAATTGGATGGAAATCTAGCATGTGATTTTGGAGGTTTTAGGCTATCATTCCATGGCAGAAGAAGAGCTACATACCAATATACAGGACATCAGAACACCTAGACTGCTACAGACCAACATACAGGACATCAGAACACCTAGACTGCTACAGACCAACATACAGGACATCAGAACACCTAGACTGCTACAGACCAACATACAGGACATCAGAACACCTAGACTGCTACAGACCAACATACAGGACATCAGAACACCTAGACTGCTACAGACCAATATACAGGACATCAGAACACCTAGACTGCTACAGACCAACATACAGGACATCAGAACACCTAGACTGCTACAGACCAGTGTACCGAACATCAGAACACCTAGACTGCTACAGACCAACATACGGGACATCAGAACACCTAGACTGCTACAGACCAATATACAGGACATCAGAACACCTAGACTGCTACAGACCAGTGTACCGAACATCAGAACACCTAGACTGCTACAGACCAATATACCGAACATCAGAACACCTAGACTGCTACAGACCAGTGTACCGAACATCAGAACACCTAGACTGCTACAGACCAATATACCGAACATCAGAACACCTAGACTGCTACAGACCAACATACAGGACATCAGAACACCTAGACTGCTACAGACCAATATACAGGACATCAGAACACCTAGACTGCTACAGACCAGTATACAGGACATCAGAACACCTAGACTGCTACAGACCAACATACAGGACATCAGAACACCTAGACTGCTACAGACCAACATACAGGACATCAGAACACCTAGACTGCTACAGACCAACATACAGGACGTCAGAACACCTAGACTGCTACAGACCAACATACAGGACATCAGAACACCTAGACTGCTACAGACCAGTGTACCGAACATCAGAACACCTAGACTGCTACAGACCAATATACCGAACATCAGAACACCTAGACTGCTACAGACCAACATACAGGACATCAGAACACCTAGACTGCTACAGACCAATAAACAGGACATCAGAACACCTAGACTGCTACAGACCAACATACAGGACATCAGAACACCTAGACTGCTACAGACCAGTGTACAGGACATCAGAACACCTAGACTGCTACAGACCAATATACAGGACATCAGAACACCTAGACTGCTACAGACCAATATACAGGATGTCAGAACACCTAGACTGCTACAGACCAACATACAGGACATCAGAACACCTAGACTGCTACAGACCAATATACAGGACATCAGAACACCTAGACTGCTACAGACCAGTGTACAGGACATCAGAACACCTAGACTGCTACAGACCAATATACAGGACATCAGAACACCTAGACTGCTACAGACCAACATACAAGACATCAGAACACCTAGACTGCTACAGACCAATATACAGGACATCAGAACACCTAGACTGCTACAGACCAACATACAGGACATCAGAACACCTAGACTGCTACAGACCAATATACAGGACATCAGAACAACTAGACTGCTACAGACCAATATACAGGACGTCAGAACACCTAGACTGCTACAGACCAGTGTACAGGACATCAGAACACCTAGACTGCTACAGACCAATATACAGGACATCAGAACACCTAGACTGCTACAGACCAGTGTACAGGACATCAGAACACCTAGACTGCTACAGACCAATATACAGAACATCAGACAGCTAGACTGCTACAGACCAGTGTACCGAACATCAGAACACCTAGACTGCTACAGACCAACATACAGGACATCAGAACAGCTAGACTGCTACAGACCAGTGTACCGAACATCAGAACACCTAGACTGCTACAGACCAACATACAGGACATCAGAACAGCTAGACTGCTACAGACCAGTGTACCGAACATCAGAACAGCTAGACTGCTACAGACCAGTGTACCGAACATCAGAACAGCTAGACTGCTACAGACCAGTGTACCGAACATCAGAACAGCTAGACTGCTACAGACCAGTGTACCAAACATCAGAACAGCTAGACTGCTACAGACCAGTGTACCGAACATCAGAACACCTAGACTGCTACATACCAGTATACAGGACATCAGAACACCTAGACTGCTACAGACCAATATACAGGACATCAGAACAGCTAGACTGCTACAGACCAACATACAGAACATCAGAACAGCTAGACTGCTACAGACCAACATACAGGACATCAGAACAGCTAGACTGCTACAGACCAGTGTACCGAACATCAGAACAGCTAGACTGCTACAGACCAGTGTACCGAACATCAGAACAGCTAGACTGCTACAGACCAACATACAGAACATCAGAACAGCTAGACTGCTACAGACCAGTGTACCGAACATCAGAACACCTAGACTGCTACAGACCAACATACAGAACATCAGAACAGCTAGACTGCTACAGACCAGTGTACCGAACATCAGAACACCTAGACTGCTACAGACCAGTGTACCGAACATCAGAACAGCTAGACTGCTACAGACCAACATACAGAACATCAGAACAGCTAGACTGCTACAGACCAGTGTACCGAACATCAGAACACCTAGACTGCTACAGACCAACATACAGGACATCAGAACAGCTAGACTGCTACAGACCAACATACAGGACATCAGAACAGCTAGACTGCTACAGACCAACATGCAGGACATCAGAACAGCTAGACTGCTACAGACCAGTGTACCGAACATCAGAACACCTAGACTGCTACAGACCAACATACAGGACATCAGAACACCTAGACTGCTACAGACCAACATACAGGGCATCAGAACAGCTAGACTGCTACAGACCAACATACAGGACATCAGAACAGCTAGACTGCTACAGACCAACATACAGGACATCAGAACACCTAGACTGCTACAGACCAACATACAGGACATCAGAACACCTAGACTGCTACAGACCAACATACAGGACATCAGAACAGCTAGACTGCTACAGACCAGTGTACCGAACATCAGAACAGCTAGACTGCTACAGACCAACATACAGGACATCAGAACAGCTAGACTGCTACAGACCAGTGTAACCGAACATCAGAACAGCTAGACTGCTACAGACCAGTGTACCGAACATCAGAACAGCTAGACTGCTACAGACCAGTGTACCGAACATCAGAACAGATAGACTGCTACAGACCAGTGTACCGAACATCAGAACAGCTAGACTGCTACAGACCAGTGTACCGAACATCAGAACAGCTAGACTGCTACAGACCAGTGTACCGAACATCAGAACAGCTAGACTGCTACAGACCAGTGTACCGAACATCAGAACAGCTAGACTGCTACAGACCAGTGTACCGAACATCAGAACACCTAGACTGCTACAGACCAGTGTACCGAACATCAGAACAGCTAGACTGCTACAGACCAACATACAGGACATCAGAACACCTAGACTGCTACAGACCAACATACAGGACATCAGAACACCTAGACTGCTACAGACCAGTGTACCGAACATCAGAACAGCTAGACTGCTACAGACCAACATACAGGACATCAGAACACCTAGACTGCTACAGACCAGTGTACCGAACATCAGAACAGCTAGACTGCTACAGACCAGTGTACCGAACATCAGAACAGCTAGAACTGCTACAGACCAACATACAGGACATCAGAACAGCTAGACTGCTACAGACCAGTGTAACCGAACATCAGAACAGCTAGACTGCTACAGACCAGTGTACCGAACATCAGAACAGCTAGACTGCTACAGACCAGTGTACCGAACATCAGAACACCTAGACTGCTACAGACCAACATACAGGACATCAGAACAGCTAGACTGCTACAGACCAATATACAGGACATCAGAACAGCTAGACTGCTACAGACCAGTGTACCGAACATCAGAACAGCTAGACTGCTACAGACCAGTGTACCGAACATCAGAACAGCTAGACTGCTACAGACCAGTGTACCGAACATCAGAACAGCTAGACTGCTACAGACCAGTGTACCGAACATCAGAACAGCTAGACTGCTACAGACCAGTGTACCGAACATCAGAACAGCTAGACTGCTACAGACCAGTGTACCGAACCTCAGAACAGCTAGACTGCTATAGACCATGTACCGAACATCAGAACAGCTAGACTGCTACAGACCAGTGTACCGAACATCAGAACACCTAGACTGCTACAGACCAGTATACCGAACATCAGAACAGCTAGACTGCTACAGACCAACATACAGGACATCAGAACACCTAGACTGCTACAGAACCAACATACAGGACATCAGAACACCTAGACTGCTACAGACCAGTGTACCGAACATCAGAACAGCCTAGACTGCTTACAGAACGCAAACATACTGGACATCAGAACACCTAGACTGCTACAGACCAGTGTACCCAGAACATCAGAACAGATAGACTTGCTACAGAACCAGTGTACCGAACCTCAGAACAGCTTAGACTGCTACAGAACCACATACAGGACATCAGGAACAGGCTAGACTGCTACAGACCAGTGTACCGAACATCAGAACAGCTAGAACTGCTACAGACCAGTGTACCGAACATCAGAACAGCTAGACTGCTACAGACCAGTGTACCGAACATCAGAACACCTAGACTGCTACAGACCAACATACAGGACATCAGAACAGCTAGACTGCTACAGACCAATATCAGGACATCAGAACAGCTAGACTGCTACAGACCAGTGTACCGAACATCAGAACAGCTAGACTGCTACAGACCAGTGTACCGAACATCAGAACAGCTAGACTGCTACAGACCAGTGTACCGAACATCAGAACAGCTAGACTGCTACAGACCAGTGTACGAACATCAGAACACCTAGACTGCTACAGACCAACATACAGGACATCAGAACAGCTAGACTGCTACAGACCAATATACAGGACATCAGAACAGCTAGACTGCGACAGACCAGTGTACCGAACATCAGAACAGCTAGACTGCTACAGACCAGTGTACCGAACATCAGAACAGCTAGACTGCTACAGACCAGTGTACCGAACATACACAGGCCACTCCAATCTTCCC